>NW_017973981.1:0-9417 GCF_001876935.1 Asparagus officinalis
GCCACTCAATACCTGGAAAGAATTGAAGGCTCGAGGAGAACAAGCTGAACGCTTCATCAGAAGGCGGAAAGCCGAGAGGAGCCAACTGATGGTCAACCCTCCGGAGTCAGATCTCGTACCTCATAATGAAGGGGACGCGCCTACAGCTGTTATTGACGATAATCAAACGTCACAACAACAGTCCTGGGAACAACAGGAGAATTCGGACGAGGAGCTCCAAAACGAGTACTCGTTCAAAGACGAAGACGTTCCAGCTATTTTCGAGACTCTTCTCGAAAACAACAAAATCAAACTCCCGCCCATCACGCATCAAGAGGAAGATGGCGATTCTGCGGATCCAACGTACTGCGAGTACCACAGAAGGATCCTCCACCCCACCAAGGAATGCTTTGCTCTCAAGAATAGCATCCAGACCTTGGTTGAAGCCGGCGTTATAACGCTAGGGTAAGCCAATTGAAAACGGCACTACTCCAAAGAGTACAAGAGTATAAACTGTTCCTCAAGACTCCGACAAGTATAAGAGTATAAACTGCTCCTTGACACTCCGATAAGTATAAGAGTATAAACTGCTTCTTAATCCTCCTACCGGTATACGAGTATAAACTATTTCTCATTCCTCCTACCAGTATAAGAGGTTAAACTGCTCCCTGATACTCCAATAGGTATATGAGTCTAAACTATTTCCTACCATTGACGGGAAGTTCCTGGAGGATATTACGCTAATATTCTTAAGGATAACCCGGTCGGACAACCAAGTCAAACCCAGTTCCAAGAGAGAAACTGGGGGTGGATTATCCAATGCATCGGGAAGTTCCCGAAAGAATACCACAGGGGTATTCTTAGGGATAACCCAATCATTGTGGAATTGGTGAATAAGAAATTCACGTTCGAACTCAGAAGGCCGGAATGTCTCTTCTCATTCTCTAACTCTTATGAGTCGTTTTTGTGAGATGAGATCCAATCCTCTGATAGGTTAATCTTTCCTCACCAAACAATCCGCTGATCAAATTAAACGACAGGGGATCCACCAACGTTTCCATTTGCCCGTCGTTGGCATTTCTCAGACTTAACATGCTAGGTCCTAGCATTAAAGCCTCCTCTTGAGTGATAATACGAGTTGGCATTTTCTTTGCTACCCGTATTCCACTTTCTGTGTTTTCTGGTGAAACCTGTAAAAGTTAGGGCCAAAGCCAAAATCCCCTCTCGATTCCTCCAATGAACGAGAGGTCCACCTTCAAATCGAGCGATCAAACCTTCCGACAGTTAGGTCGTCTCAAACTCCTGCTTGGTCAAACCTTCCTACATTTAGGACTACAGCCAGAATCTCCTCTCGATTCCCCCAATGAACGAGAGGTCCACTTCCAAATCGGGTAATCAAACCTTCCGACAGTTAGGGTTATCCGAATTGTTACGATTCTCGGAGTGGAGATCCCACTCTTAGTTTCACCCTTCCGGATTCTGGGGGTGGAGATCCCACCTCGAGTTTCCTTTCCAGCTGTAGATAGAATATAAAATTCTTCCTCTTCAGCACCGGGAGATAGAATATAAAATTCTTCCTCTCCTCGGACCTTTCCGATGCTCGGAGTGGAGAACCCACTCCCAGTTCATCATTCCGGATTCTGGGGGTGGGGGATCCCACCTCAAGTTCCCTTTCCGGCCGAAGATAGAATATAAAATTCTTCCTCTTCAGCACCGGGAGATAGAATATAAAATTCTTCCTCTCCCGTTTCTCAATCTGTCTTTGCTTTTAGAAAAGACACGATTGTCAAATCCGGGCACTCGATGCACGGGGAATTTTATCCCGAAGCCTGAGTAGGGATAAGTCAACGCCTAACACGCGTTGCCGGGTAGTCTATTCCCGTGAGAAAGACGAAGTCTATGTATTCAAAATCATAGCATTAAGTCTAAGAGAAGCAATTCTCTTAGCACAACGTTACATGTGAAACGGGTTTTAATAATTCACATGCTAGCCCGATTCAAACGGTAATCGGTAAAGGCACATCAAACCCGTTGATGGCTGGGGGTTTGCCAAAAATCCCAAAGCCTATGTCTAACACACATGGCCGGTTAGTCTTTGACCGTAAAAAGGACAAAAGACCACATATTCAACATTGTGGCAGGTTGTTATTAATAACACCATAATCCGTGCCTCACACGCACGGGGAATTTTATCCTGAATCCTAAGTAAGGATAAGTCAGCGCCTAACACGCGTTGCCGGGTAGTCTATTCCCGTGAGAAAGACGAAGTCTACGTATTCAATATCGTAGCACTAAAAGGGTTAACTCTTTTAGCTTAAACGTCACATAGGAGCGGACTTAAACAATCCGCATGCTAGCCCGACTCAAACGGTAGTCGGTAAAGGCTAATCAAATCCGTTGAAGGCTGGGGATTAGCCAAAAATCCTAAAGTCAACGCCTAACACGCGTCGCCGGGTAGTCTATTCCCGTGAGAAAGACGAAGTCTACGTATTCAATATCGTAGCACTAAGAGCGTTAACTCTCTTAGCACAACGTCACATGCGGAACGGACTTAAACAATCCGCATGCTAGCCCGACTCAAACGGTAGTCGGTAAAGGCTAATCAAATCCGTTGATGGCTGAGGATTTGCCAAAAATTCTATAACTGCGAGTCATTGACGCATCAACTCCCCTAGTTGGTCTCGTGACTCGAGCACCCAACAAATTCGGGACAAAATCCACACATGCAGATGAATCAACTTTAACAGTTGGTCCTGCAACCCCAACATTCGGGACCGCGATGCTCCAATACCTTAAGAGCTTAAACTGTGTATACTCCAGCAAACGTACGAGTATAAACTGTGTTAATGGCGATTTGTAAACCCTAGGGACAACGCCGGTCAACGCGTAACCCTAGGTCAACGCCAAGCAACGCGTTGCAACAAAAGTCAACGTTCGACGATTCGAAACCCTAGGGTGGACGCCGGTCAACGCGTAGCCCTAGGTCAACGCCAAGCAACGCGTTGCAAACGAAAGTCAACGTTCGACGATCCGAAACCCTAGGGTGGACGCCGGTCAACGCGTAACCCTAGGTCAACGCCAAGCAACGCGTTGCAACAAAAGTCAACGTTCGACGATTCGAAACCCTAGGGTGGACGCCGGTCAACGCGTAACCTTAGGTCAACACCGGTCAACGCGTTGCAAGCAAAAGTCAACGTTCGACGATTTGAAACCCTAGGGGTGACGGGATCCCTGCAGTTCATTGCCTGATTGCGGAAGCGTTTGATGAAGGTATCCACCGACTCTCCGCCTTTTTGTTTCTCGTCGAAGAGTGTCCTGATCGACACCTCGGTGTCATCATCGAAGAAATGGGCGAGAAACATGCCTTCCAAGTCCTCCCAGCTGTTGATGCTTCCGGGCTTGAGACGGCGGTACCAATCGAAGGCAGGCCCGCGAAGGGTGCCAACGAATGACCGAACCATCAAAGGCTCGTTGCCCGAGATTACTCCCAAGTGAGACTTGAAGTAGATCAGATGTTGAGTGGGCGAGCCCTTTCCGTTGAACGGCGTGAAGTTGATCAGGTTGAACTTCGCCGGATACGGGATCGAATCCCACTTTCTCGGGTAAGGACACGGAATGCCGGTCCTCTTCACCTCCCGAACAGACATCAGGGCTTCGATTTTTCTTTCGAGCTCCTTTATCTTTTCGGCCTCACCCATATCCTGTTTTGGATAAGTTTCGAGAGGAATCATACGGCCACCCCCAGTGTTGTCACTACTGGTGGGTCCACCCCCAGCGCTATCATCACTGGTGGGTCCACCCCCAGCGCTGTTAATTTTAGTGGGGCCACCCCCAGTATTCTTGGGTGGTGCGTTGGCCATGACGATTTCGACCACCTCCGGCTCGCTGTTGACTGCAGCGTTCTGGGTGCGATGGTTGGACTCGACTAGCCGGTTCGACAGAGCTCGGATTTGTTGGTCGTGCATTTGTCTCATCTCTTGCATAGCCACTTCCATTTCAAACTTGAAGATTTCCTTCTGCTTAGTCAGGGCCTCTTCAATGATTTTGGCTATCTGATCTGTGTTGGCCATGCACACCTCTCGATCTTGTCCTATGCTAGACGTTGTCTCGTCAGAAGCGAGAGCGGAATAGGAATCCGAGAGTTCATCATCGGAATGTACTCCCTCATGGATCCCACAGTAATTGTCATATCTGACGGCTTCTAGCTGAAGCTGAGCTGTTCCCGAATTGACCCTGCTTCCTGGAGAGGAATTAGGGTCGGAATCACTTGAAATGATTGGGGATTTTCCCTTGTTGACCATGTTGATAGTCACTTCTAGGGGTTCATCATCTCGAGCAATCGATCCTCTTTGGTGGGAACGCCTTGATTTGGGCTTTGTTGTTCCATCGGAGATTCCCTCGAATATCGAGACCCTCTGTGGAGCGGTCTTGGGGCAGCTACAGGCTGATAATACTGCCCTGATAATTTTGGTACACGGACAGTGAGAATCCGCTTCCCGGGTGTTTCTCTTTCGAGATTCATCCGCACCCCCAGCCCGATAGTACAACTCATCGACGTTGCCGTCGGAGTAACCTATCGGCTGCTCACATGGGTTCTCAGGTATAACGCGTTCGTTTGTTCGACGCGTCTTCTTCTGAGTAGACATTGCCTTGTTGGCCTCTGCAAGAGTCGCACGTTTGGAATCACTCCTTTGTGAGGGTGAAACCTTAACGGGCTCTTGGTCCTTTGCACGCACCGCCGAGCTGGTTGTTGCAGAGTTCGATTTGTTAGGAGGTCGTGTACGACCCCCAGTCTGGATGTTGGCTCGAAGCTCCTTCAACGATCCCCAGCTTTCCTTGACAAGCGCTTTTCCTCGATTCTCGGGTAAAGCAGCGATACGATCCTTCGGAGGATTCTTGAACTTGGGGAAATCCGCGCTGCGGTGGGGCTTTTCCAGAGGTTCGGGATCTGAAATTGACGAAGGTTGGAGAGCAATATTACCTGCTTTTACCTTAGGCGTTGATTCGGCCTTTGGCATCCAAACTCGTTCGGACCTCGGCGATCTCTTAACGGCCTCTCCCTTTAGCATTTCTCGTGCTTTTTGGACCAGGGCTCGGGCATGCGCACGCAAGGCGCGGCGCTTCTGGATTCGCTCCTCGAGAGTAGAACGGGTTCTTTTGACATGAACCCATTTGTTTGTTTCTGCTTCGGAGGAGGGGCTGGTTGTTTGCCGTGGTTGCTCTTGGCGTTGCCTGGATTTTAGATCCACGTTATAGCGGATCCCATCCATTGGCTCCAAAGCCTCGGCAAGTTGTCGAGCAAGACGTTGACGTTGTCTTTGTCGTGCTCTCTTTGATAATGCCGGAGCGTCTTCAGAAGTCATCTCCTCGGCGGAAGAGGAATCCGGATCTGCGATCTCGACCAGGTTGGACGACGTGGGGACGTCGCGTGGTGCAAGTGCAGAGGCGGCAACGGGGTCTTGGATTTTTGAACCGAAGGACCTGCAATCATTTATGAAAGAGGTTACCTTTCTGTACCCGTTTGGAGAGGCGGATCTGGAGGAGGAGGAAGAGAGGCCTTCTTTGAACCGTTGTTGATCGAGCTCGTGTTCTTCATTCACCCCGATCTTGAGTGCTGGTTGCGTCACGACGGCGTCGGTTGCGATGCCGTTGGCTCCCACTGTGGTCGCCAGTCTGTTTGCGGAAAAAGTTGCTGTATTCATTGCTGCATTCATTACAACTTCAATCGTTACAATGAAATAAAAAGATAGCCTTTTTATAAGACCGGTACACAATGAAAACAAAATAGATACAACTCTTTTCAAACAAACGCAAGATCTGTTCATCATCTCTTGCTTGCGTGGGTCTTTTGCCTGTGACGGGGATGTTGATATCCGTGGACCACCGGGGCACTCAGATCTGGTCCGAGAAAATCGGGCAGAGTTTCGTCTATCCGCGGGGGGATTTTAGAAACTCTGAACTTCGTCGATCTGCGTGAGATCTTAGAAGTTTATAGCTCCTATCTCGGGTAATCGAGATATTCGCTCTACTTAGTATCACCGCTAAGGGGCAACACTAAGGAAAATAGAAAGGGGAATGAAGAAGGAGGCTCCTTTGCTGCAGAAGGCTCGCTCACTCCTCGATCCGGCAGGGCTTCGCCGCTCTCTTAGAAAACCCCGACTCCTTCCTCCGGCAGGGCTTCGCCGCTCCTCTCTGGAATTTCAGATCTCAAAGGCTAGAGCTCTAGATCTGAAATTCCTCTCCCAAAACCAAGGCCTAGAGAAATGAGGCCCTAGGGGCCTATTTATAGGAAAAGCAAGGGGTGGGGGCTGGTTGAGGACACCCCTAGGGGGGTGTCTCGGCTCCAAAACCGAGACACCCCTTGGGGGTGTCTCGGCCATGGCCGAGACACCCCAAGGGGTGTCTCGGTTTTGGAGCCGAGACACCCCCCCTAGGGGTGTCCTCAACCAACCCCTACCCCTTGCTTTTCCTATAAATAGGCCCCTAGGGCCTCCATTCTCTTGGCCTTGGTTTTGGGAGAGGAATTTCAGATCTAGAGCTCTAGCCTTTGAGATCTGAAATTCCAGAGAGGAGCGGCGAAGCCCTGCCGGAGGAAGGAGTCGGGGTTTTCTAAGAGAGCGGCGAAGCCCTGCCGGATCGAGGAGTGAGCGAGCCTTCTGCAGCAAAGGAGTCTTCTTCTTCATTCCCCACCTTCTTTTCCCTTAGTGTTGCCCTTAGCGGTGATACAAAGGAGAGCTAGTGCCTCGTTTTAGCCGAGACATAAGCTTTACACCTCTGAGATCCCACGCGGATCGACGGGGTTCAGAGTTTCTAAAATCCCCCCGCGGATAGACGAAACTCTGCCCGATTTTCTCGGACCAGATCTGAGTGCCCCGGTGGTCCACGGATATCAACATCCCCGTCACAGGCAAAAGACCCACGCAAGCAAGAGATGACAAACAGATCTTGCGTTTGTTTGAAAAGAGTTGTATCTATTTTGTTTTCATTGTGTACCGGTCTTATAAAAAGGCTATCTTTTTATTTCATTGTAACGATTGAAGTTGTAATGAATGCAGCAATGAATACAGCAACTTTTTCCGCAAACAAGCTGGCGACCACAGTGGGAGCCAACGGCATCGCAACCGACGCCGTCGTGACGCAACCAGCACTCAAGATCGGGGTGAATGAAGAACACGAGCTCGATCAACAACGGTTCAAAGAAGGCCTCTCTTCCTCCTCCTCCAGATCCGCCTCTCCAAACGGGTACAGAAAGGTAACCTCTTTCATAAATGATTGCAGGTCCTTCGGTTCAAAAATCCAAGACCCCGTTGCCGCCTCTGCACTTGCACCACGCGACGTCCCCACGTCGTCCAACCTGGTCGAGATCGCAGATCCGGATTCCTCTTCCGCCGAGGAGATGACTTCTGAAGACGCTCCGGCATTATCAAAGAGAGCACGACAAAGACAGCGTCAACGTCTTGCTCGACAGCTGGCCGAGGCTTTGGAGCCGATGGATGGGATCCGCTATAACGTAGATCTAAAATCCAGGCAACGCCAGGAGCAACCACGGCAAACAACCAGCCCCTCCTCCGAAGCAGAAACGAACAAATGGGTTCAAGTCAAAAGAACCCGTTCTACTCTCGAGGAGCGAATCCAGAAGCGCCGCGCCTTGCGTGCGCATGCCCGAGCCCTGGTCCAAAAAGCACGAGAGATGCTAAAGGGAGAGGCCGTTAAGAGATCGCCGAGGTCCGAACGAGTTTGGATGCCAAAGGCCGAATCAACGCCTAAGGTAAAAGCAGGTAATATTGCTCTCCAACCTTCGTCCATTTCAGGTCCCGAACCTTCGGTAAAGCCCCACCGCAGCGTGGATTTCCCCAAGTTCAAGAATCCTCTGAACAACCGTATCGACGCTCTACCCGAGAATCGAGGAAAAGCGCTTGTCAAGGAAAGCTGGGGATCGTTGAAGGAGCTTCGAGACAACAGCCGGACTGGGGGTCGTACACGATCTCCTAACAAATCGATCTCTGCAACAACCAGCTCGGCGGTGCGTGCAAAGGACCAAGAGCCCGTTAAGGTTTCACCCTCACAAAGGAGTGATTCCAAACGTGCGACTCTTGCAGAGGCCAACAAGGCAATTTCTACTCAGAAGAAGACGCGTCAAACAAACGAACGCGTTATACCTGAGAACCCATGTGAGCAGCCGATAGGTTACTCCGACGGCAACGTCGATGAGTTGTACTATCAGGCTGGGGGTGTGGATGAATCTCGAAAGAGAAACACCCGGGAAGCGGATTCTCACTGTCCGTGTACCAAATTTATCAGGGCAGTATTATCAGCTTGTAGCTGCCCCAAGACCGCTCCGCAGAGGGTCTCGATATTCGAGGGAATTTCCGATGGGATAACGAAGCCCAAATCAAACTCCCACCAAAGAGGATCGGTTGATCGAGATGACGAACTCCCAGAAGTTACCATCAACACGGTCAACAAAGGAAAATCCCCAATCATTTCAAGTGGTTCCGACCCTAATTCCTCTCCAGGAAGCAGGGTCAATTCGGGAACAGCTCAGCTTCAGCTAGAAGCCGTCAGATATGACAATTACTGTGGGATCCATGAGGGAGTACATTCCGATGATGAACTCTCGGATTCCTATTCCGCGCTCGCCTCTGATGACACAACGTCTAGCATAGGGCAAGCTCGAGAGGTAGGTACTCATGGTCAATACAGATCAGATAGCCAAAATCATTGAAGAGGCCCTGACTAAGCAGAAGGAAATCTTCAAGTTCGAAATGGAAGTGGCTATGCAAGAGATGAGACAAATGCACGATCAACGAATCCGAGCTTTGTCAAATCAGCTAGTGGAATCCAGCCATCGCATCCAGAACGCCGCAGTTGGCAGCAATCCGGAGGTGGTTGAAATCGTCATGGCCGACGCACCGCCCAAGAATACTGGGGGTGGCCCCACTAAAATTAACAGCGCTGGGGGTGGACCCACCAGTGATGATAGCGCTGGGGGTGGACCCACCAGTAGTGACAACACTGGGGGTGGCCGTATGATTCCTCTCGAAACTTATCCAAAACAGGATATGGGTGAGGCCGAAAAGATAAAGGAGCTCGAAAGAAAAATCGAAGCCCTGATGTCTGCTCGGGAGGTGAAGAGGACCGGCATTCCGTGTCCTTCCCACTCAGCATCTGATCTACTTCAAGTCCCACTTGGGGGTGATCTCTGGCAACGGGCCTTTGATGGTTCGGTCATTCGTTGGCACCCTTCGCGGGCCTGCCTTCGATTGGTACCGCCGTCTCAAGCCCGGAAGCATCAACAGCTGGGAGGACTTGGAAGGCATGTTTCTCGCCCATTTCCTCGATGATGACACCGAGGTGTCAATCAGGACCCTCTTCGACGAGAGACAAAAAGGCGGAGAGTCGGTGGATACCTTCATCAAACGCTTCCGCAATCAGGCA
>NW_017973982.1:0-9416 GCF_001876935.1 Asparagus officinalis
AAGACATTTATGGGCTGTTTTGCAAATAAACCCCTCCAACAACTTTTGATCCTCTTGCCTAAAATACCCTTCAAGCTTTTGGCCAAATGAACATGTAATTTAGGTCCTAACATCAGTCCTCTATTACATAAACACCACCCCAATTCTTCGGCCACTTTTGCAAATAACCCCCCAAAACTTTTCGGCCCCACATTTGCACATAAAACCCTCAATAAGGTATGGTCTTTTTGCATGAAACACCCATCCAAATTGTTACCAAAGGGGAATGAAATCCAAGCCTCAAAATTTCAGTCCCATTTTGCAAATAAACCCCCACGAATTTTGCAAATAAACCCCCCAAAGTTTCGGCCATTACCTCTTTTTGCACAAAACCCCCCCGAAGTAATAGTGCATACATGCCCCCTAGTCTACTACAAGAATAAAAATGCAACCTTTACCACAAAATAAGAAGATGGTGAAGAGGAGCTTACCCAAATCAAGAGGCTTGAAATCCCCAATCCAAGAGTCAAGATCCGAGCTTGAAGGTGGAGGGAGAAACCCTAGTGAAAAGTGAAAATTTTCGGCCAAGAAGGAGCATACAAAAAACCGAATTTCTTTGGGGTATGGAGCTCTTGAAAGAAAAACAATGGAGGAGGTTTGGAGGAAGAAGATGAATTCTCTTTTGAAAAGAGGGGGGAAAACAAAAGGGGAAACAAATTCAAACAAGAAAGAAAACAAAGAGGGGGGAAACAAAATGAAGAAAAAGACAAAAGGGGGGGGGACCATGAAAAAAGCAAGACACCCCCATGGGGTGTCTCGGCAAAACCGAGACACCCCAAGGGTGTCTCGGCTGACCCTTAGGGTTTTGAATCGTCGAACGTCGATTGGTGTGGATTTTCATCCTCGAACGTTGACTTTTGTCGCAACGCGTTGACTGGCGTTGACCTAGGGTTACGCGTTGACCGGCGTTGACCCTTAGGGTTTTGAATCGTCGAACGTCGATTGGTGTGGATTTTCATCCTCGAACGTTGACTTTTGTCGCAACGCGTTGACTGGCGTTGACCTAGGGTTACGCGTTGACCGGCGTTGACCCTTAGGGTTTTGAATCGTCGAACGTCGATTGGTGTGGATTTTCATCCTCGAACGTTGACTTTTGTCGCAACGCGTTGACTGGCGTTGACCTAGGGTTACGCGTTGACCGGCGTTGACCCTTAGGGTTTTGAATCGTCGAACGTCGATTGGTGTGGATTTTCATCCTCGAACGTTGACTTTTGTCGCAACGCGTTGACTGGCGTTGACCTAGGGTTACGCGTTGACCGGCGTTGACCCTTAGGGTTTTGAATCGTCGAACGTCGATTGGTGTGGATTTTCATCCTCGAACGTTGACTTTTGTCGCAACGCGTTGACTGGCGTTGACCTAGGGTTACGCGTTGACCGGCGTTGACCCTTAGGGTTTTGAATCGTCGAACGTCGATTGGTGTGGATTTTCATCCTCGAACGTTGACTTTTGTCGCAACGCGTTGACTGGCGTTGACCTAGGGTTACGCGTTGACCGGCGTTGACCCTTAGGGTTTTGAATCGTCGAACGTCGATTGGTGTGGATTTTCATCCTCGAACGTTGACTTTTGTCGCAACGCGTTGACTGGCGTTGACCTAGGGTTACGCGTTGACCGGCGTTGACCCTTAGGGTTTTGAATCGTCGAACGTCGATTGGTGTGGATTTTCATCCTCGAACGTTGACTTTTGTCGCAACGCGTTGACTGGCGTTGACCTAGGGTTACGCGTTGACCGGCGTTGACCCTTAGGGTTTTGAATCGTCGAACGTCGATTGGTGTGGATTTTCATCCTCGAACGTTGACTTTTGTCGCAACGCGTTGACTGGCGTTGACCTAGGGTTACGCGTTGACCGGCGTTGACCCTTAGGGTTTTGAATCGTCGAACGTCGATTGGTGTGGATTTTCATCCTCGAACGTTGACTTTTGTCGCAACGCGTTGACTGGCGTTGACCTAGGGTTACGCGTTGACCGGCGTTGACCCTTAGGGTTTTGAATCGTCGAACGTCGATTGGTGTGGATTTTCATCCTCGAACGTTGACTTTTGTCGCAACGCGTTGACTGGCGTTGACCTAGGGTTACGCGTTGACCGGCGTTGACCCTTAGGGTTTTGAATCGTCGAACGTCGATTGGTGTGGATTTTCATCCTCGAACGTTGACTTTTGTCGCAACGCGTTGACTGGCGTTGACCTAGGGTTACGCGTTGACCGGCGTTGACCCTTAGGGTTTTGAATCGTCGAACGTCGATTGGTGTGGATTTTCATCCTCGAACGTTGACTTTTGTCGCAACGCGTTGACTGGCGTTGACCTAGGGTTACGCGTTGACCGGCGTTGACCCTTAGGGTTTTGAATCGTCGAACGTCGATTGGTGTGGATTTTCATCCTCGAACGTTGACTTTTGTCGCAACGCGTTGACTGGCGTTGACCTAGGGTTACGCGTTGACCGGCGTTGACCCTTAGGGTTTTGAATCGTCGAACGTCGATTGGTGTGGATTTTCATCCTCGAACGTTGACTTTTGTCGCAACGCGTTGACTGGCGTTGACCTAGGGTTACGCGTTGACCGGCGTTGACCCTTAGGGTTTTGAATCGTCGAACGTCGATTGGTGTGGATTTTCATCCTCGAACGTTGACTTTTGTCGCAACGCGTTGACTGGCGTTGACCTAGGGTTACGCGTTGACCGGCGTTGACCCTTAGGGTTTTGAATCGTCGAACGTCGATTGGTGTGGATTTTCATCCTCGAACGTTGACTTTTGTCGCAACGCGTTGACTGGCGTTGACCTAGGGTTACGCGTTGACCGGCGTTGACCCTTAGGGTTTTGAATCGTCGAACGTCGATTGGTGTGGATTTTCATCCTCGAACGTTGACTTTTGTCGCAACGCGTTGACTGGCGTTGACCTAGGGTTACGCGTTGACCGGCGTTGACCCTTAGGGTTTTGAATCGTCGAACGTCGATTGGTGTGGATTTTCATCCTCGAACGTTGACTTTTGTCGCAACGCGTTGACTGGCGTTGACCTAGGGTTACGCGTTGACCGGCGTTGACCCTTAGGGTTTTGAATCGTCGAACGTCGATTGGTGTGGATTTTCATCCTCGAACGTTGACTTTTGTCGCAACGCGTTGACTGGCGTTGACCTAGGGTTACGCGTTGACCGGCGTTGACCCTTAGGGTTTTGAATCGTCGAACGTCGATTGGTGTGGATTTTCATCCTCGAACGTTGACTTTTGTCGCAACGCGTTGACTGGCGTTGACCTAGGGTTACGCGTTGACCGGCGTTGACCCTTAGGGTTTTGAATCGTCGAACGTCGATTGGTGTGGATTTTCATCCTCGAACGTTGACTTTTGTCGCAACGCGTTGACTGGCGTTGACCTAGGGTTACGCGTTGACCGGCGTTGACCCTTAGGGTTTTGAATCGTCGAACGTCGATTGGTGTGGATTTTCATCCTCGAACGTTGACTTTTGTCGCAACGCGTTGACTGGCGTTGACCTAGGGTTACGCGTTGACCGGCGTTGACCCTTAGGGTTTTGAATCGTCGAACGTCGATTGGTGTGGATTTTCATCCTCGAACGTTGACTTTTGTCGCAACGCGTTGACTGGCGTTGACCTAGGGTTACGCGTTGACCGGCGTTGACCCTTAGGGTTTTGAATCGTCGAACGTCGATTGGTGTGGATTTTCATCCTCGAACGTTGACTTTTGTCGCAACGCGTTGACTGGCGTTGACCTAGGGTTACGCGTTGACCGGCGTTGACCCTTAGGGTTTTGAATCGTCGAACGTCGATTGGTGTGGATTTTCATCCTCGAACGTTGACTTTTGTCGCAACGCGTTGACTGGCGTTGACCTAGGGTTACGCGTTGACCGGCGTTGACCCTTAGGGTTTTGAATCGTCGAACGTCGATTGGTGTGGATTTTCATCCTCGAACGTTGACTTTTGTCGCAACGCGTTGACTGGCGTTGACCTAGGGTTACGCGTTGACCGGCGTTGACCCTTAGGGTTTTGAATCGTCGAACGTCGATTGGTGTGGATTTTCATCCTCGAACGTTGACTTTTGTCGCAACGCGTTGACTGGCGTTGACCTAGGGTTACGCGTTGACCGGCGTTGACCCTTAGGGTTTTGAATCGTCGAACGTCGATTGGTGTGGATTTTCATCCTCGAACGTTGACTTTTGTCGCAACGCGTTGACTGGCGTTGACCTAGGGTTACGCGTTGACCGGCGTTGACCCTTAGGGTTTTGAATCGTCGAACGTCGATTGGTGTGGATTTTCATCCTCGAACGTTGACTTTTGTCGCAACGCGTTGACTGGCGTTGACCTAGGGTTACGCGTTGACCGGCGTTGACCCTTAGGGTTTTGAATCGTCGAACGTCGATTGGTGTGGATTTTCATCCTCGAACGTTGACTTTTGTCGCAACGCGTTGACTGGCGTTGACCTAGGGTTACGCGTTGACCGGCGTTGACCCTTAGGGTTTTGAATCGTCGAACGTCGATTGGTGTGGATTTTCATCCTCGAACGTTGACTTTTGTCGCAACGCGTTGACTGGCGTTGACCTAGGGTTACGCGTTGACCGGCGTTGACCCTTAGGGTTTTGAATCGTCGAACGTCGATTGGTGTGGATTTTCATCCTCGAACGTTGACTTTTGTCGCAACGCGTTGACTGGCGTTGACCTAGGGTTACGCGTTGACCGGCGTTGACCCTTAGGGTTTTGAATCGTCGAACGTCGATTGGTGTGGATTTTCATCCTCGAACGTTGACTTTTGTCGCAACGCGTTGACTGGCGTTGACCTAGGGTTACGCGTTGACCGGCGTTGACCCTTAGGGTTTTGAATCGTCGAACGTCGATTGGTGTGGATTTTCATCCTCGAACGTTGACTTTTGTCGCAACGCGTTGACTGGCGTTGACCTAGGGTTACGCGTTGACCGGCGTTGACCCTTAGGGTTTTGAATCGTCGAACGTCGATTGGTGTGGATTTTCATCCTCGAACGTTGACTTTTGTCGCAACGCGTTGACTGGCGTTGACCTAGGGTTACGCGTTGACCGGCGTTGACCCTTAGGGTTTTGAATCGTCGAACGTCGATTGGTGTGGATTTTCATCCTCGAACGTTGACTTTTGTCGCAACGCGTTGACTGGCGTTGACCTAGGGTTACGCGTTGACCGGCGTTGACCCTTAGGGTTTTGAATCGTCGAACGTCGATTGGTGTGGATTTTCATCCTCGAACGTTGACTTTTGTCGCAACGCGTTGACTGGCGTTGACCTAGGGTTACGCGTTGACCGGCGTTGACCCTTAGGGTTTTGAATCGTCGAACGTCGATTGGTGTGGATTTTCATCCTCGAACGTTGACTTTTGTCGCAACGCGTTGACTGGCGTTGACCTAGGGTTACGCGTTGACCGGCGTTGACCCTTAGGGTTTTGAATCGTCGAACGTCGATTGGTGTGGATTTTCATCCTCGAACGTTGACTTTTGTCGCAACGCGTTGACTGGCGTTGACCTAGGGTTACGCGTTGACCGGCGTTGACCCTTAGGGTTTTGAATCGTCGAACGTCGATTGGTGTGGATTTTCATCCTCGAACGTTGACTTTTGTCGCAACGCGTTGACTGGCGTTGACCTAGGGTTACGCGTTGACCGGCGTTGACCCTTAGGGTTTTGAATCGTCGAACGTCGATTGGTGTGGATTTTCATCCTCGAACGTTGACTTTTGTCGCAACGCGTTGACTGGCGTTGACCTAGGGTTACGCGTTGACCGGCGTTGACCCTTAGGGTTTTGAATCGTCGAACGTCGATTGGTGTGGATTTTCATCCTCGAACGTTGACTTTTGTCGCAACGCGTTGACTGGCGTTGACCTAGGGTTACGCGTTGACCGGCGTTGACCCTTAGGGTTTTGAATCGTCGAACGTCGATTGGTGTGGATTTTCATCCTCGAACGTTGACTTTTGTCGCAACGCGTTGACTGGCGTTGACCTAGGGTTACGCGTTGACCGGCGTTGACCCTTAGGGTTTTGAATCGTCGAACGTCGATTGGTGTGGATTTTCATCCTCGAACGTTGACTTTTGTCGCAACGCGTTGACTGGCGTTGACCTAGGGTTACGCGTTGACCGGCGTTGACCCTTAGGGTTTTGAATCGTCGAACGTCGATTGGTGTGGATTTTCATCCTCGAACGTTGACTTTTGTCGCAACGCGTTGACTGGCGTTGACCTAGGGTTACGCGTTGACCGGCGTTGACCCTTAGGGTTTTGAATCGTCGAACGTCGATTGGTGTGGATTTTCATCCTCGAACGTTGACTTTTGTCGCAACGCGTTGACTGGCGTTGACCTAGGGTTACGCGTTGACCGGCGTTGACCCTTAGGGTTTTGAATCGTCGAACGTCGATTGGTGTGGATTTTCATCCTCGAACGTTGACTTTTGTCGCAACGCGTTGACTGGCGTTGACCTAGGGTTACGCGTTGACCGGCGTTGACCCTTAGGGTTTTGAATCGTCGAACGTCGATTGGTGTGGATTTTCATCCTCGAACGTTGACTTTTGTCGCAACGCGTTGACTGGCGTTGACCTAGGGTTACGCGTTGACCGGCGTTGACCCTTAGGGTTTTGAATCGTCGAACGTCGATTGGTGTGGATTTTCATCCTCGAACGTTGACTTTTGTCGCAACGCGTTGACTGGCGTTGACCTAGGGTTACGCGTTGACCGGCGTTGACCCTTAGGGTTTTGAATCGTCGAACGTTGACTTTTGTCGCAACGCGTTGACTGGCGTTGACCTAGGGTTACGCGTTGACCGGCGTTGACCCTTAGGGTTTCGTGCATCGAATGTTGATTGGTGTTGATTTTCATCAAAACATCCAATAATCGACGAAAACGGGCGTATCCGGGTCCAAAACAGGCATATAGGACGAAACGGGACTCAAAACACCCGGGGGTGTCTCGCCTTTGGCCGAGACACCTTGGGGTGTCTCGGCCAAGGCCGAGACACCTTGGGGTGTCTCGGCCAAGGCCGAGACACCTTGGGGTGTCTCGGCCAAGGCCGAGACACCCTAGGGTGTCTCGGTTCTAGGGCCGAGACACCCCCCCCTCTTGCTTCTTTTCTTTTGTCTTTTTCCCTTTTTTGCTTTGTTTCTTTTTCCTTTTGTTTTGGTCCATTACTTCTTTTGTTTTCCCCCCTTCTTTTCAAAATTCAAAAGAGAGTTCCCTCTCTTACTTAGCTCAAAACCGAACCCCCTCCCCTCTATTTCGGTTTTGAGGTTCTTCTTCCCCAAACTTCTTTCCTCCATTGAAGAACCCATCAATCTTTAAGCAATCTTGGATTTTAGCGGATACCCATTGGCCGGAAGCTTGCATTCCCCAAATAGGGTTCTCTCCTCCATCTTCAAGCTCAAAGAAAATCTCCTTTGATTTGGTAAGCTTCCTTTCACAATCCTTTTATTTTCTTGTAAAGGTTGCATTTTTAGGCTTGTAGTAGGCTAGGGGTTGTGTATGCACCATACTTTGGGGTTCTTTGTGCAAAAGAGGTGAAATGGCCGAATTTTGGGGGGCTTATTTGCAAAATAGGGGCTGAAATTCGTGGGGTTTTATTTGCAAAAGTGGGACTGAAATTTGGGTATTGAGTTTATGTCCACTTGGTGAAGGGATGTGGGGGGTGCTTTATGCAATAGGATTAAGGAGTTGTTTGAGGGGTTTATTTGCAAAACAGCCCCTAAACGTTTTGGAGGGGCTTATTTGCAAAAAGGGCTGTGAAATTGAGGCTGAAATCCAAGGGGTCTAAACCCCAAGCCCCTGATCAAATTTTGATAAATGCATGTGGAGACCAAATGCAAAATTTGTAGAGGGGCTTTTATGCAAGATTGGCTAAATTCTGCAAAAAGGGTTTATTTGCAAAATTTAACCAAAATGGTGGGGTACCGGGGGTGCTAAATGATCGGATATGACGATCATGACCCGAACCGGGTGTGTCCTTGACCTGAATTTTGGCCTTGAACACGGAGGGTATTTTGGGTATTTCACCAAAATTCACCGCGAAAATGACAATCATTGTTTCGCATGCACGAAATTTGTAGGTTTAACTAGACTTCAATTATGAAATCCTATTTATGTATAGGATTTTAATTAAAGTTCTCAATTTCCCTTTTAAATTTCGTGTATTCATATTTTAGATTGTACCTGACTTGTTGCTTTTCGTTGCAGATTGGCAATGTCTCCGCGTCGATCTCGTCCCCGGAGGAGTCGTTCTCGTTCACAGCATAGTGAGGAGGAGGTTCCTACGACATCCTCTTCCGCGGCCTCATTCTTCGGGGGTGAGAATTTATGCTGATTTTTCTTTTTTTGCATCCCTGATTGACCTCTTTGCGGGTCATGAAGGAAGAACCGATACCTCTCTCGCGGAGGGTAAGGTTTCAGACTTGTTTTGCTTAGCCAATTCAAGTCTTCGGTATATTGGGGCGATTTTGTGTCGTCCTACGCCTTATAGGTCGGTGTATGTCACCACGTTATTCACGTGATGATGCATGCCGTTCTTCCGGTGTAGGACGCTCAAAATCGTCTCTCCAATTATTCCGTGAATGAGTCTATCATTTTTCTTATGAATTTTCTGACTCCACCCTTGTGCGTTATTGCAGTGGAATTCCCCTCGGGTAGTCTTCCTCCTCACGCCAACACCGGTTGTAGTCGGGGGGTCTTCTCTTCGGCTTCCCTTAGACAGGCTGTTAGCCCACTTCCTCGATTCGATAGAGGTCGCTCAGATGAATCTTGTCGCTTAATACGGGAAGGAGGGCGCCACTGCTTGCGCCAGCTTATCACAGACGCCACCTTTACCGCTGATTCTACTTCCACTCAGGCTTTACAGAAGCCGAGCTTCTTGTTCGGGGATCATGTTGAGGACCCCGCTATATTGACTCTTGAAGAGGAGCACTGGCTGACTTTTGATGGTGGAGCTTGTTTGTACATCCCTTCGATTCCACGCCAATATTCCTTCAGTCACTTGAAGGGGCAGGCCGTGGACAGGCAGATGTCTTGGCCTCTTACTGAAGATGCTGAGCGGGTTCAGGGCGGATATGTCACTCACCACAAGACCCCCGGCTCTAACGGGTATCCTGACGTTCGTGGTCTTCGACCCGGGATTATGGGTCTTGACACTGCACCCCCAGGCGAGGTGTCAGCAGCTGCCTCTACTGTGAGTAATCGTCTAGCTCTTTTGGGGAGACGGTTATCTTCAATAGAGTTCAGATGCTATGGCTGGGCTTCCTCACTAGCCAAAGGGTGGTGGGCTCGCATGACTGATTTCATCTTGGCGCGCTGGGAGAGGGATCTGAAGAGCAGTAGGTTGTACGCACCCATACGAGCTACCATGTACGGAATCCCAGTCAGCTGTCGCCATTTCTTGGCTTTGC
>NW_017973983.1:0-8420 GCF_001876935.1 Asparagus officinalis
GAGGGGCGTCGAGGAGTAACGCCTTTCGAGTTGACCCCGCATGATGTCGAATAACTGGCCGAGTGGACTTGTAGCGAGTCGTCTTCGACAAGAGGACCGACAAGTACCGCCCTTCGAGTCGACTTAAGGAGATGTCGACTCGGCGAGTCGGCTAAGTCGGGATCCTGGCGGTCCTGATCGTCAATTTGATTTGAGCGGCATATGTGGGGGATACCTGTCCGTTGCTGGCAAAGGGCCACGTTTTGGCGACTGAAATCACCATAACACTCTCAAATCTGAAAAATGGCTTTCTTCTCTGCAAACCTATCTTGCATTAACCTCCTAATCATTTCCATCATGGTATTATATATTTGTTGAACCTCTCACTTATATTGTTATATATCAAGTCACACTTGATATCAGTTGGTAAGTTGGACCTAGTCTAGGTGCCCTTGTCAATTTTTTCCCCAAATATTTCTAAGCACCCATATTGATCTTCTTTAGCTCATTCATGGCCTCCACATGTTCAAGAGTAAGCATCTTTCTTTTAGATCTTCTTCAAAATCATGGCCTTTGAATTTGTCAATTAAATTGGCAAGTAAATGTCTGACACAGAATCTTTGTCTAGCTTCAGGAACAAGTTTTTTATAGGTCTCCAACAATCCCTACACATAACAACAATTATAAGACATTAGTGAGAGATAAATCAAATAGACCAAGAAGAGTTGCCTTAATTAAATAATATTAACCTTTTGTCTATCACTAACGTACACCAACCCATGCTGATTTTGTGAGTCAATTGCCTCTAATAAAGTCTTAATAAACCATGTCCAAGTTTGCTCACATTCAGTTGGCAGTTGGCACACATGCAACCCATGCTGATTTTGTGATTAGCCCTCATCCTAATCACACTGTTTAGATTTTTAGCCAACAATATATCAGCATAGTCCCATAGCTTCCAATACTGCTCTTTGTAACTCTCATCTTAATGCTTTCATCTTTGTTCTATAAGAAGTCATTCTATTTATGTTTAATTTCCAGCTCACTTGACATCATCACCTAAAATTCTCTGTTTTCCATGTAATTAATCTTTCCTTTATTTTCAACAAATAAATCTTAGCAAGCAAGTTGGATGTGTCTTGTTTATTTACTCATACCCTATCACAATTATCATGCTTAGTTAAAGAATTAATATGCCACTTAGTTTACTTTGAGTTCCATGAGCCAAACATTTCCAAGGGCACCCCTCAGTCTTACATGCCATGGATATTCTTGCACCTTCATTCTTTTTATAATTAAAAAAAAAAATCAAACCCCTCCAACACAGCATAAACTCTAAGAAGATTTTTAAACTCATTTGGGTTATTAAATTCCAGCCACCCACCAACTTAGGTGACTCTAAGTCTCTATCCTCCCTAAATTGATGACATCTTTTGCTAAAATAGTCCTCACCATCAGATGAGTTTAAGCTCACAAAATCATCACCATCTTCTAACTTTGAGTTTGCCTTCTTACTTGGTAATGTATCCTCATCACCTATGCTATCAGCATGCCCCTCTTCATCCTCACTACTATCAGTATATGAATCTCCTCCAACATAATAATCATCTTCCACATCTATGTCCTTCTCCATATCTGATTCATGTCCCACATAAGCATCTTAATCTAGCCACATTTGATTGCTCTCCAACATGTGCATCCTCTTCCCACCATTCATCATCACCACAAGCTTGTTTATAAAGTTCCCACTCCATATCATCGTGACAAACATGCTCTTGAGTAATATTACCATCAACGCCATCTTCAAGATTAATTACATCAAGCTTTTCATTTTTATGCTCTAAAAATGCTCTATATAAAGAGAAACCCAGATAAAAAAAAAGATCACTAGAGGACTTATAAAGAGAAACTCACATAAAAAATGAGACAATATTGTCAGGCGCCCAACCTTTTTGACCCAGCCAACATGAAAACAAAAGTGGGGCCCACAAAGGCGGGCCTCACAAGAAGAAAAATCAAATTCGGTGGCAGCCATTGTTGAGAATTTATAAAGGATGTGGGTCCCACAAATATTTTATTATTAGTGGCGGGTCCCACTGATAATATTTTATTTGTGCATAGTGTTTCCCAAACACTATAAATAGGGCCCTAAACTCTTAAGGAAATCTCATCCCAGAAACAACTCCTCTTATAGAAGAGTAAGAGAAAACAAAGAGAGAGTTTGTGAGAGTTCTTGGAGTGTATCTGATCAAGAGAGGGTGTTCTCTTGGATCAATTCTTTTGGGATATAAAAGAATTTGGCGTCGTCGTTGCACCGTGGAGTAGCTCCGAAGGAGTGAACCACGTATATCTATGAGTACTCTGTGTTGAATTTTGTGCCTTTATTTTGTGATTAAGTCTCCGTTCGAGGCGTTATTGAACTGGCTTGGTCAGCATGTCGGCTGGATTGTACCTCATATCAATCTTCACAAGCTTGAACTCGTCCCTACTTTGCCATCTCCGTATGGCATGGTGCTTCACGTTAACATGTTTGGTCCGAGCATGGAATGCGTCGTTCTCTGACAAGTGAATGGCACTCTGACTGTCGCAGTGGATGAAGTATTTCTCAAAGCTTACTCCAAGCTCGAGAAGAAAAGCCTTCAACCATAGCAACTCCTTTGCTGCCTCTGCTGCAGACACGTACTCGGCTTCGGTTGTCGACAAAGCCACAGTATCCTGTAACTTGGATCTCCAACTTATCGCTCCACCACCCAAGATGAAGATGTAGCCGCTCGTACTCCTTCTCGAGTCTATGTCCCCTGCGTAGTCTGCATCACAAAAGCCCTCTAGCTGCAAATCTGTCCCGTCATACTCAAGACAACGGTCGAACGAGCATCTCAAGTAGCGTAGAAGCCACTTGACCGCACCCC
Source organism: Asparagus officinalis (assembly GCF_001876935.1). Lineage (NCBI taxonomy): Eukaryota > Viridiplantae > Streptophyta > Magnoliopsida > Asparagales > Asparagaceae > Asparagus > Asparagus officinalis. The sequence goes on from NW_017973983.1 coordinate 2,889, forward strand.
AGTGTTGCTTCCCTGGATTGCTCATGAAGCGGCTCACAACTCCCACTCCTTGTGCAATATCTGGCCTCGTGCACACCATCGCATACATCAAACTCCCAACGACAGATGCATATGGTATGTTTGCCATGAACTCATGCTCTTCAGCAGTCTCTGGTGCTTGGGTCTTCGATAGCTTGAAATGACTTGCAAACGGCGAGCCCACCGGTTTAGCTTTCTCCATGCCAAACTTTTCAAGAATCTTCTCAATGTAGGCCTTCTGAGACAACCTCAGCCTCCGTGCTGATCTGTCTCTGATGATCCTCATCCCCAGAATCTGGTTTGCTGGACCCAGATCCTTCATCTCGAAGCACTCAGAGAGACGCCCCTTGAGTTCCTCAATGCGGGCCGAGTCGGGCCCTGCAATCAACATATCATCAACATAAATCAAGAGTATTACATAGGATTCGTCATATCTCTTGATGAAGCAGCAGTGGTCTGTGTCACATTTGAGAAAACCGTTCTCCTCCATAAAGTTTTCGAACTTCATGTACCACTGTCGCGGAGCTTGCTTCAGGCCATACAAGCTCTTGCGTAGGCGACACACGAGGCCCTCCCTGCCTCGTTCCTCGAAGCCCACTGGTTGATGCATATAGATTTCTTCCTCCAGATCTCCATGAAGGAATGTCGTCTTCACATCCATCTGTTCTAGGTGGAGATCTCGAACTGCTACAATGCTCAGCACAGTTCGGATCGTGGTCAACTTGACGACGGGAGCGAAAACGTCAGAATAATCAATCCCTGCTTTCTGTTCATAGCCCTTCACTACAAGCCTCGCCTTGTAGCGTCTCCGTCCATCGGCTTCATCCTTGACCCGATAAATCCACCGATTGTGAAGAGCCTTTCGCCCTCGTGGAAGCTTTACAAGCTCCCAAGTCCCATTCTTCATCAAGGACTTCATTTCTTCCTCCATGGCAGACTCCCACTCGCCGCGAGCTTTGCCGGTCTGCTGTACCTCCTCATAGCTCTCTGGCTCACCATTGTTAGTCAGGAGAAGGTAATTCATTGTGGAAAGGTACCTCTCTGGCACCCTTGGATTTCTTGGAGCTTTGCGAATTGCGATCGGCAACTCTGCTGGATCCTGCTGCTGTGCATCCCGCATGTTCTCTTGGTCTCTGTCTTCTATGCTGATTGGTATCTCACCTCCGTCCTCACTGTCAGCAATATCTGGAAAAAGAGGGGGAGATAGATGACTCCCACTCACCTCTTTGGTCTTGTATACCGCATTCTTATGGAATACGACGTCACGACTGCGCACCACCTTGCGCGCATCGTGATCCCAGAAACGGTACCCATACTCATCTCCTCCATAGCCGATGAAAGAGAGCTTCTTTGACTTTGGATCAAGCTTTGACCGGTCTGCAGGATTGGTCATGACATAGGCGTCACAACCAAATACTCGTAAGTGCTCTAGCTTCAGCTTCTTTCCGGTCCAAGCCTCTTCAGGTATCCCATAATTGAGAGCCGCGGATGGCCCGCGGTTGATCAAGTATGCAGCAGTATTGACAGCTTCAGCCCAAAAGCTCTTGGGCAATCCGGAGTGGATCCTCATACTTCTGGCGCGCTCCAAGATAGTGCGATTCATGCGCTCCGCCACTCCGTTGTGCTGAGGTGTGCCTGGGACGGTCTTCAGTCTCCGAATCCCACGGGACGAGCAGAAGTTCTCGAACTCCTGGCTGCAATACTCGCCTCCATTATCAGACTTTAGGCACTTCAGCTTATTGCCTGTTTCGTTCTCCACACAGGCAAGCCACTTCTTGAAGATGATGAATACATCTGACTTGTGCTTCAAGAAGAACACCCACAATTTTCTCGTAGCATCATCAATAAAAGTGACAAAGTAAAGAGAGTTACCAACAGATGGGACTTGCGCAGGTCCCCACACGTCGGTGTGCACCAACTCCAATTTCTGCAGTTTTGGAGCCGGTCCGGTCTTGTTGAAGCTCACCTTCTTTTGTTTGCCTAGGATGCAGTCCTCACAGAAAGTCAGATCGATCTTGTTCAGACCCGGAAGCCTCTCTCCCGCGGTCATAATCTGCATCCCCTTCTCGCTCATGTGGCCAAGTCGTCGATGCCAAGTCATGCAGTCGACGGATGATGATGATGATGCTTGTCCTGCGGCAAGCAAGTGGTCGATCTTCCCGTTGGCGATGTAGAGAGACCCCTCGCGTTTGTCGTGTGCCACCACCAGGGCACCCTTGGACACCTTCCAGCTTCTCTGCTCGAATGATACTCTGTAACCGGAGTCAGTCAGTTGCCCGACTGATATAAGATTTCGCCTGAGATCTGGTACATGCCGAACATCATTCAGCGTCAAGGTGGTCCCGCCCTCCATCTTGAGGGTACAATTTCCCTTCCCGGAAACCTTGCAAGGTTGATCGTCGCCAAGATAGACTGTCCCCAAGTCCTTCTTCACGAACGATGAAAGCAGCTTTTGTTGTGAGGTTGCATGAAAAGATGCGCCAGAGTCGATGACCCACGCATCACTTTTGTCTTCTAGGGATAGGAGAAGTGCATCCGAATCCGTCTCGTGCATGAGATTGGCTGCACCGTCAGCCCGATCATCCCCTGCTGATGCTTGAACAGTAACTCTGCAGTCCCGTGCAAAGTGGCCCTTCTTTCCACATCTGAAGCACTTCCCTTCACCGTAACCATTCGGGTTAGGCCCTTTAGACTTCCCTCTGGATTTTGATTGGCCTCGTCGTCCCCTACCCTTCTTCTGTGCACGCCCTCGTGCCTCGACATGCAGAGCACTCCCACTGCTAGAGGCCTCAGCTCCTGAGACTTTGCGGCGAGATTCTTCATCCAGAATTGCCCCAACCACTGTGTCGAGCTTCATCTTGTCATTTCCATTAGCGTTGCTCACCGTCATTACCATATTCTCCCATGAATCTGATAGACAAGAAAGTAGCAGAAGAGCTTGGATCTCGTTGTCAAACTTTAGATCTACTGCAGCAAGCTGTTGCACCACAGCTTGAAATTCGTTCAAGAAGTCCGCCACGCGAGCTCCTTGCTGCATCTTGAGATTGAATAGCTTCTTCATCAGGTACACCTTATTTGAAGCAGACGGCTTCTCATACAGCGCCTCCAAAGCCTCCATCAACTCCTTGGTGGTGGTCGCATGCGAGACGTTGTAAGTCACATGCTGGTGAAGGTTGAGCCTGATGGTGGCAAGTGCTTTACGATCGAGCACCTTCCACTTATCGTCGTCCATCTTCTCAGGTTTCTCCGCCTCTCCTTGGAGGGGTAGGAAGAGATCCTTCGGGTACAAATAGTCTTCTATTTGCATCCTCCAATACCTGAAATTTTGGCCGCCGAACTTCTCAATTCGAAGCCTGTTGTCTTCAACTGTAGATCCCATGGCGAAAGATTACGTCTTTCCCGTATTCGTGAATAGTATAGTATTCGTGAATAGTACCGTATCCGTGAATAGTACCGTATTCGTGAATAGTACCATATCCATGAATAGTATAGTATTCGTGAATAGTACAGTATCTGTGAATAGTACCGTACACGTGAATAGTGCCGTACACGTGAATAGTGCCTAATGCCTTAAAAGAGTAAATATTAATCTAACTTATTTTCTGATGTGGAGGATCCACTTTTAGTGGCAGCCACAGAGCATACGATAAGCAGATATATATACTCTAAGTCAGGCTCTGATACCAGTTGTTAGGAATCACCCCAATAATAACGCCTCGAACGGAGACTTAATCACAAAATAAAGGCACAAAATTCAACACAGAGTACTCACAGATATACGTGGTTCACTCCTTCGGAGCTACTCCACGGTGCAACGACGACGCCAAATTCTTTTATATCCCAGAAGAATTGATCCAAGAGAACACCCTCTCTTGATCAGATACACTCCAAGAACTCTCACAAACTCTCTCTTTGTTTTCTCTTACTCTTCTATAAGAGGAGTTGTTTCTGGGATGAGATTTCCTTAAGAGTTTAGGGCCCTATTTATAGTGTTTGGGAAATACTATGCACAAATAAAATATTATCAGTGAGACCCGCCACTAATAATAAAATATTTGTGGGATCCACATCCTTTATAAATTCTCAACAATGGCTGCCACCGAATTTGATTTTTCTTCTTGTGGAGCCCGCCTTTGTGGGCCCCACTTTTGTTTTCATGTTGGCTGGGTCAAAAAGGTTGGGCGCCTGACAAATATCACCCCGTAACCTCCTCCACCGCCCTATGCACCGCCGCCTCGAGCTATTTCGCCTTGATCCTCATTTCTTCGTACTCCTCCCCTCCACCATCACTCTCTTCAAAGCCCCGTTGATCTCCTCCTCCGTCGCCACCACCGTCCCCTTACCGTCGTCGCCCTTCCTAAACCCCTCCCACATCCTCGCCCTTATCCCCATCACCTCCACGACCATCTCCGCGTTGATGAACTGCTCGTGGAACAGCGACCACGTCACCATCGGGACTTCGGCGCTCACCGATCGTCTGCGACTCCATGGCCACGACCTCCTCGATCTCGAACTCCTCGTCGTTGGAGCTTCGGAGGACGATCGTCTTCTTCGAATCGTTGGCGGCCGCCATCGGAGAAAGGGACGGAGGAAACCCTTTCAAATCATCACAGATAAAAAAAAGAGAGATAGGGTATTATGATCTTTACATGTTTAAAACTCTTGAGTTTTTGTTTTTTAGGCTCAGTGAATAATGAGTTTATTTTTAGGAGTTTTAGAAGCGTTGAAAAAATATTGAGAGATGGTGGAATAGTTGTTAGAAAATTGGGGGCCGAAGCAATTTCCCCAAAATACTACATACCAAATACGGTTAACTGACGTCTGAATGTCACACATTATACTAAAACGTGAGTAGAATCCACTGTAGGCACTTTTAAGATCACGTAGCTCCTCTTTAGTTTTGTTGTTGCGCGGAAGTATGAAATCGCCATCTGCACTTGAAAGGCTAACATGAACGTCAAACCCCAACTAACTCAAGAAAGCTAGAGCCAAGTGATAGCATCCGACCGAACTCTCTCCGATGCATCATCATCGGCACGTCGTCTCGTCGCGGTTGCGAACTCAAACCGCAGATCGGGCGGCGGACTGACGTGGACTTGGACGTGTACCGCGGCGAGCCTTCCGACAGCCGCACAACACTTCGGCGTAGAGAGGTGAAGCGGACAGCTAGCGACAGGCGTGGGCCGGGCGCCCACGCTGAGAGCGGAGCAGTCCGCCGGTGCATGGAGCTGGTAGGGCCTGGTGCCCCGGTTTTAGCCGCCTGGAGCCGAAACTCTTGATCGCTCCAACGATGTTTTGACATTGCCTCCATTGTTTTTGCATCGGGATGCGGTCGCGACGAGATTGTAAGCACGCCGACAACACAGAGGCAGATTCATAGAAGACGGCGGTGAGCTTTTGTAAAAGATTTCCGAGAGGCACCTCCCGCCGAGATTAACAATTGGGTCTGCCCAATTGGGGCTGGTTTTGGAAATAAGGGCCAATAAAGAACAGGCATTTCTTCGCAACAGTGGA
>NW_017973983.1:8445-8737 GCF_001876935.1 Asparagus officinalis
TTTGTTGGATCCGCACTCATCGCGGCCTACGCCACCCTCAAAGACCCCGACTCCGTACGGAAAGCGTTCGACGAGATTGAGATAAAAAACGCTGTGACATGGACCAGCGTCATCAACGGGTTAATGGATCTAAACCGCGCGGGCGAAGCCCGACAAGCATTCGATAAAATGCCCCTCAAGACCGCTGAAGCTTACACTGCCCTCATCAACGGCTACATAAAAAACGGCGACATAAAATCCGCGCGGAAACTATTCGACGATCCAGCGGCCGAGAGGAACGTGGCAACATGGA
>NW_017973983.1:9257-9541 GCF_001876935.1 Asparagus officinalis
GGGAGAGAGGGGAGTGGGGGAGGGCTGGGGAGCTGAAGGAGGAGAGGGAGAGAGTTGTGGGGAGGAGGAAAGGAGCAGGGATTAGCTTGGTTGAGTTGAGCACTGGGGGTGGCTGATTGTTAGAATATAAAACTATAGGGGTTTGGAGATATTATTGTTCCCTTAAATATTCCCTTAAATATTCAATAATTTTGCATGTTATTCCATGTGACGCAGTGACGCAGTGAATATAAAACTATAGGGCTTCTCCAACCGAACTTCATCCCATCAATTTTACGCAAAAA
>NW_017973984.1:0-4091 GCF_001876935.1 Asparagus officinalis
GCAAACTTTTGCTTTGACTTAAAAAGGATTTCACATTTGCCAAATGTTTCTAATAGACCACAAAAGTTTGTGTGTAGTGTTTGTGGTAAGTTTGGACACTCAGCAAAATTTTGCTTTGATTTACAAAATATTTCAAAATCGCAAGTTGTTCCAAAAGAACTACCTTCGTTTAAAAATGTTTCACATTTGCAAAACAATTTTAAAAGACCATCTTTATTTGCAAATGTTCCACGTGCACATCCACATGGTCAACATAAACAAATGTATCCTCTTCATTGCACTTATTGCAATCGAATGGGTCATTTGCATAATTATTGCTATGACTGGATCCGTGCACAAAATGTGCCCAAAAGGGATCATAACCCTAGGGCTTTAAGCTTAAATGATAGGGGTCATGTCCCTAGACTCTTTGGTACCAAGAGTAATTGGGTACCAAAACATGTTTAATCTTTAAGAATGATTCCTTAGCTTTTTAGTTTTTCATATTCTTAAAGATGTTTTTATTTAAAGTTTTATAAACAAAATTGAAAACAATTTTATACTTGGTATTTGATTTGAAAACTTATCATTCATATTTTTTTTTATGATTCTCTTTCATAGACTTTCATGTTTTCATCCTTTATGAATTGATACAAATTTTATCAAGATTATTTTTCTATAACATCATTCTAGTTAGTACATCTTGTTTTCAATTTTTGCGTTTGAACAATGTGTTTATAGGATCATTTTAAATCTCTCGTATGATGACATTATGTGTTTGAGCTTCCAGATCATCTACTTGTGATTTATAATGTATTCCTTATGTGGTTAGATCAAGTTTTACAAAAATAATTTCTTCTATTGATCAAACACTTTTTTAGATATATACTTTGTTTTATATTTGCATATGAGAGGTTATATGTTTGAGCAACCCTCCGAGAGGTTTACCGGATGCTAAAAGCTTTATTTGGGTTGAAACTTGTTTCAAGAGCTTGTTATGCTCACCTCTCTTGCTTTTGTCGAAAATGATACAAGATATACACTTTGAATTTCTTTTAGTATCATTTGAGGCTTTTATTTGAACCTTCATGAGGTTCATGATTTTAATTTTTTTTTCATGATCTACTTTTGTTTATATCCAAATAATGGTTTATGGTAGAAAATTCATAATTTTTTTTAATCATTTGATGTTTGATTTTCTTTTAATTTTTTTTGGTTTTAGACTCTTGTGACACTTTGTATTAATGATACACATATGAGTGTTCACTTGGTCTTGTATGTGAGTTAGCACACTTTCATTTATGCTTGCTCACATGTTTGCCATGATCCTTATTGCATAAATTCTTTATGGCTTTTTGATAGGGGGAGCCTTCCCCATATTCTTGTTTATACTCACCTATGCTTTATGATAGGGGGAGCTTTCGCTCTCTTATTCTTTTGTTTCCCCATTTTGATGTTGCCAAAGGGGGAGAAACAAGTGGATTGTGAGTATATTTTAAGAGCATTATGTTTTATTGTATATCTTATATACTCTTTGTGTAGATTGTTTGTCATCATCAAAAAGGGGGAGATTGTTAGATCTCATGTTATGAGCCTACATCTTCTAATCTTGTTTTGATGATTACAAACAATTTTTAATATTGTTTGTCTAGTGTTTATGTTTCTTATTAGGTATTCTAGACAAACAATGAGTTGGAGGTTGGATGGATTGAGCCTACACGATCACATCAAATGGAGGTTGGCGGAATATCGGTATGAAGCCATTGCACATCAATCTAGCCTGGGTATATAGTTTATTATGTTTGTAGTTTAGGTTTTATATAATGTGTGTTAATTCTATAAGCTCAAATATACACACACATATATATTTGTGATTTTCGTAAATATAGGTGTTTTTATGAAAAATATGTTTTGGACTATATATACATCATAAACATATTTTATTATGTCCATATAAATATTTTACAAAGTTTCAAAACTTGGTTTATGTCAAAACATCAAAATTCAAGTATCTCATGTTTTCATGTTTTGGACATTTTTGTAAAATGACAAGTTTTCTTAAATGATAACTGAAATTCCAAAAATTCCTTTTGTAACATGTTCATTAACATATTTATAAATATTTCCCAAATTTTTATGTTTTTTGGAATTTATTTGTTATTTTTAAAAGCACTTTAAAAATCAGATTTTCAGCATGAATAGTGTCAGTGCATGTTTATAAGTCGACTTATAAACCCTGACAAGTCGACTTATGAACTCCTCTAGAAAGTGCATTTTCTCCTCTGCTAAGTCGACTTATAAAACATGGCAAGTCGACTTATAGTAAGTCGACTTATGAAGTGTTGCACAGTTATGTATTTTCGACTAGTTTACAAAATAAATTATTTCTATCAAATAGGAAGTGATATTTAATAAATTCTTTCTCTAACATGTTCATATACATGTTTAGAAACTTCCCACAAAATTTTATAATTTTTAGAGTTGATTTACTATTTTTAATTGATTTTACAAAACCAGATACGCAAAATTTCAGACTCTGCCGAAAACCTGTATTATCTGTTAAGTCGACTTGAAGTCGACTTATAGGCTGAAAATTTGGCTGTAACGGCTAGTTATAAGTCGACTTATCACTGTAGCAAGTCGACATATGACTGTATAACGGCTAGTTTTCCAGACTCCTTGTTTTTCGGGTGTTTTGTCCTTTTGCTGGGTTTTTCTTATGTTTTGGGGTCTCCTATATATACCCCCTTATACCCAGCTCTATAAATCTAAGAAGTGTTTTAAAGAGAGTTTTAAACAAGTTTTAAAGGAGATTAAAAGTTTGTTTAGTTTGGGGTTTGTGTTTACAAAGGAGGAAGCTCACGTTGTCAATTGAGGGATTCATCCTCAATCTTCTTCATCCTCTCTTTGTGTTTATAGAGAAGTTTTCCTAACTCTATTCTCTAGCAATTCGTTTTTAATTTATTGCTAGTTTGTTAATTGAGTTAGATTTTATTTATACTCATTTTATCACACACACCCTATTTGAGCTTGTAGCATTTCATACATCATATATTGGGTTGTGGGATTGTGATTTGTGAGATTGAGCTTAAATTGTGTTCTCACCTATTGTAGAGAACAATTTATTTGCTTTGTGCTTAATTGTGAGAGCTACACATTATAATATACTTGTACACCGAGAGGAGTGTGTGGTGAGAGACGGGGTTGTCCCAAGAGGAGTGGCGTCGGTAGTAAAACCCTAGAGAGAGGTAGTAATTCCGAGCACTTAAGGGAAACACGGGCTAGAGACCAACACTTAGAGGGTGTAGAGTGTGAGTGCAATTGTGTGTGTTGTAAAGTTTTTGATGAACTAGAAAACCGAATTGTGAGGTGTAAACGTTATTCGGGTGAGCGTAGAAAACCCGGTTGTGATAGTGGAGTTCCCCCGGGAGTGGGGAGCGGAGACGTAGGACGGAAGGTCCGAACTCCGTGATCTTATCATTGTGTTTGGATTGATCATTGTGTCCACTATTTGTTTTCATTGTTTCTTGTTTATTTTCCCTTTGCATTGTGAGGTGTAAACGTTGTTCGGGTGAGCGTAGAAAACCCGATTGTGATAGTGGAGTTCTCCCCGGGAGTGGGGAGCGGAGACGTAGGATGGAAGGTCCGAACTGTGTGATCATATTGCTTGTTTGAGTTTGACTTGACGCACTATCACTTGTTTATTTTCTCTTGTTCATATATCCTTGCATATATCAAATTGAATATCAATATTGTTAGGATATATTTGTTAATTAATTTTAATCGGAGATATAGTAACTTCCCCTATGAACAATGGTGTGGTAGATTCAAAATCCACCACACCATGCATGATATTGTGCCCACTTTGGAGAAATCCAAGTGGAGCAAACATGACAAGAAAATGTTTACTATGAACAAGTTAGTGTTAGAATTTATGCATAAAGCTTTTGATCCTATTATTTCTAACGAACTTGCTCATTTTGATAGTGCTTACAATTTGGAAATTATTTGAAGCACATCAAGGGAACTTGGAGGCGATCCGACGATCTTTGGCGGCTCCCTCTACAAGTTCACAAGGAGCCTCATCATGCACACGGCCACTAGGCGATAGC
>NW_017973984.1:7370-7641 GCF_001876935.1 Asparagus officinalis
TGCAGGAGTGCCTCCTCCTCCAGAAAGATCTGCTGGTCTTCAGATCTGAAGATCCAAGAAGACGATCTCTCCGCCGCTGTTGCTGTTGCACCTTGCAATGATCCACCGGCGTTCAATGAAGCCAAATTTGCAGATCTGAACTCCTTCACGATTAAGGAGTCGACTGCTGAAGGCGCGCCAACTCTATCAAAGAGAGCACGTCAAAGAAAACGACAACGCCTCGCGCGCCAATTCGCCAAGGCTTTGGATCAGATGGATGGTCTCCATTACC
>NW_017973984.1:7822-9384 GCF_001876935.1 Asparagus officinalis
TTAGCAGTTTTGTTCTGAACTTCTCTGATAAGGATTAAAGGCAATTTTTATTGCCTACAGCGCCTAAGGCAAAAGCAGGCGACGTTGCTCTCCGGCCTTCGTCAACTTTAGATCCCGAACCTCCAGTAAAGCCTTACCGCAGCGTGGATTTCCCCAAGTTTAGAATTCCTCTGAAGGATCGTATCGGTGCCCTACCCGAGAATCGAGGAAAAGCGCTTGGGTGCCAAAGGCCAAATCAGCGCCTAAGGCAAAAACAGGCGACGTTGCTCTCCGGCCTTCGTCGACTTCAGATCCTGAACCTCCGTTAAAGCCCGGCTGCGACGTGGATTTCCTCAAGTTTAGGAATCCTCTGAAGGATCGTATCGGTGCCCTACCCGAGAATCGAGGAAAAGCGCTTGTTAAGGAAAGCTGGAGATCGTTGAAGGAGCTTCGAGCCAACATCCGGACTGGGGGTCGTACGCGACCTCCTAACAAATTGATTTCTGCAACGGCCCGCTTGGCGGTGCGTGTATGCAGGGGCCAACAAGGCAATGTTTACTCAGAAGAAAACACGTCAGACAGACGAACGCGTTATACCTGAGAATCTATGTAAACAGCCGATAGGTTACTCCGACCGCAACGTCGATGAGTTGTACTATCGGGCTGGGGGTACGAATAAATTTCGAAAGAAAGGTACCCGAGAAATGGACTCTTATTGTCCGTATATCAAAATTATCAGGGCAGTATTATCAGCGTGTAGCTGCCCCAAGACCGCTCCGCAGAGGGTCTCGATATTCGAGAGAATCTCCGATGGAAAGACGAAGCCCAAATCAAGGCATTTCCACCAAAGAGGATCGGTTGCTTGAGATGATGACGGGAATAGCTCAGCTTCAGCTAGAAGCCGTCGGATATAACGATTACCATGGGATCCATGAAGGAATCCATTCCGATGACGAACTCTCAGATTCTTATTCCGCACTCGCCTCCGACGATACAACGTCTAGCATAGGGCAAGCTCGAGAAGTGTTCATGGTCAACACCGAGCGAATAACCAAAATCATTGAGGATGCTCTAGCCAAGCAGAAAGAAGCATTCAAAATCGAAATGGAAATGGCTATGCGGGAGATGAGACAAATGCACGACCAACAAATCCGAGCTTTGTCAAATCAGCTAGTTAAATCCAGCCGTCGCACCCAGAACGATCATGGCCGACGCACCGCCCAAAAATACTGGGGGTGGCCCCACTAAAAATAACAACGCTGGGGGTGGATCCACCAATGATGATAACACTGGGGGTGGCCGTATTATTCCTCTCGAAAATTGTCCAAAACAGGATATAGATGAGGCCGAAAAGATGAAGGATCTCGAAAGAAAAATTGATGCCCTGATGTCTGCTCAAGAGGTAAAGAAGACCGGCATTCTGTGTCCTTACCCAAGAGAATGGGAATCGATTCCGTATCCGGCGAAGTTCAACTTGATCAACTTCACGCCATTCGACGGGAAGAGTTCCCCCGCTCAGCACCTGATCTATTTCAAGTCTCATTTGGGAGTGATCTTTGGCAACGAGCCTCTGATGGTCCGGT
>NW_017973985.1:0-9363 GCF_001876935.1 Asparagus officinalis
TTTAACTCAGTCGATCAATGGAAACTCCGCATTTACTTCTTTTGTGATTTCTCTGTATTATATATATATATTTTTTTTGAATGACGGATTTATGGGATTTTTGGCAAACCCCCAGCCATCAACGGGTTTGATGTGCCTTTACCGATTACCGTTTGAATCGGGCTAGCATGCGGATTGTCGAAATCCGTTCCGCATGTAACGTTGCGCTAGAAGCTGTCTAAGCTTAATCAGCAGATTTTTGGCCATGTTCTTGATGTATGATTTCATTTGCTGAATGTTTTGACTTTTGGTCCTTTTAGTGGAACTGGTTTTTATTATGATTCCTCATTCCGTTTGAAATGATTGACCATAATACTCATGGGATTTTTGGCAAACCCCCAGCCTTCAACGGGTTTGATGCACCTTTACCGATTACCGTTTGAATCGGGCTAGCATGCGGATTGTCGAAATCCGTTCCGCATGTAACGTTGTGCTAAAGGAATGAACTCCTTTAGACTTAATGCTACGACTTCGAATACGTAGACTTTGCCCTTGTTACGGGAATAGGCTACCCGGCAACACGTGTTAGGTGTTGACTTATCCCTACTTAGGATTCGGGATAAAATTCCCCATGCACCAAGTGCGCGGATTGGAAGTTGAAAGTTGTGTCAAATAGGAGAGGAAGAATTTTATATTCTATCTCCCGCTGGAAAGGAAACTCGAGGTAGGATTCCCATCCCCAGAATCCGGAAGGATGAACTGGGAGTGGGATCTCCACTCCGAGCATCCGGAAGGATGAACTGGGGACCAAGTGGGAAATTTGGAACGATCACAACTACGTGAAAGTTTGACCGCCCGATTTGTGGACCTCTCGTTCGTTGAAGGAATCGAGAGGGGACTTTGGCTTTGGTCCTAACTGTCGTAAGGTTTGACCGAGTGAGGAATGTGTGGCGAAGACTATGAGTAATCGAACACCAATGAAAGTTTTGTGAGGGAAAATTAATCCCTCGAATGATTGGATCTCATCTGATGAGGGTTAGAGTCTGACAAACTAGAACATTCGGGGTTCGAATGTGGACTTCTTGTTCATCTCTCTTATACCGACCAGGTTATCCCTAAGAATACCCCAATGTGGTATTCTTCCGGGAACTTCCCGATACATCAGCTCCTTCTGAAAGGTGCTAAGGATAGTACCTCTTCAGGAATTTGCCATTTATTGGCATCATCAGCCGATCACCATCTTTGGTGACTAGGCGATAGGCGCCGTTTGAGTAGACTGTTTCTACTACGAACGGTCCTTCCCATTTGGGCTCGAACTTGCCCTTCTTCTTGGAGCTCAGGTTCATAGGATGTCTTTCAGTTAAGACCAAATCCCCTTCCTTAAAACTCCTTTGTCGAACCTTTTTGTCGAAGGCTCGAGAAATTCTGGCTTGGTAGAACTCGATATGCTGTTGAGCCTCCAGGCGCTTTTCATCGAGCATCTCGAGTTCTTCGAGGCGCTTTTGATGCTGTTCTTCGGTCGTCATTTGGGTTGTAAGGGCGATCCGAAGAGATGGAATTTGAACTTCCAAAGGGAGAACGGCTTCACATCCATATACTAATGAATACGGGGTTGCACCGGTTGGTGTACGTACCGTGGTACGATAGGCCCATAGTGCTGCACCGAGCTTGTCATCCCAATCTCGCTTGTTACTTTTCACAAGCTTTGACAAAAGTTTTATGATAGTCTTGTTGAAGGCTTCAGCTAATCCATTTGCTGTGGGATTATAAGCCGTTGATGAGATGTCCTGAATTTTGAATTTTTCGCAGAACCTTATGAAGGCGTTGCTGACAAACTGAGGACCATTGTCATGTATGATTCGTCTTGGAACACCATGCCTGTAAATGATGTGGTGCTTGATGAATCCAATGACGTTGCTCGTCTTAACTTCTCTGAGTGGAATTGCTTCAGCCCATTTGGAGAAGTAATCGGTAATCGCCAGGATGAACCGGTCGCCTTTGATCGAAGGGGGATTTATAGGACCAACAATGTCCATTCCCCAAGTCTCGAACGGCCAAGATGTTACCGAGGGATGCAGATGCTCCGGAGGTTGGTGCATATAATTCGCATGTACTTGACACGCATGACACTTCCGGGCATATGTGATTGCTTCGCTCATCATGTGAGGCCAGAAATATCCCATTCTTCTGATGCGATCATAAAGCTTGGGGCCAGGCTCGTGCGCGCCACACTCCCCTTCATGTGCCTCTCTAAGCACTTCTTGGGCTTCTTTGGTTGATAGGCAACGCAATATCAGCCCATCGTACCCCCTGCGGTATAGCGTTCGATTCTCTGTATTGTAGTAGAATCTGGGTGCTCTTCGCCGGATTGACTCTCTTTCCTTCACATCTTCTGGCAAGATTCCATGCAAGACGTAGTCGATGATGGGGAAACGCCAATCTCGTGGTTCGAACTCGATTTGAGTAGCGTGTACCTCTTGAACTTCTTCTTCCTCGGCATCTTCACTGTAAAGCGGCACTAGGAGTTGGTGAGTTCTTACCGTAACAAACTGCTCTGTTTCGGGAGGCTGCGCTAGTGACACGGCCAATGCGGCCAACGCATCTGCATAGGTATTCTGTAGCCGTGGAATATGTTCGATGAAGAATCCTTCAAATGATTCCGCTATCTCCACTGCCATCTTATGGTATGGAATTAAATCCTGACTTCGGACTTCATATTCTCCTTGGACTTGCTTGACTATTAGTTGAGAATCGCCGAAGGCTTCGAGATACTCAACCCCCAGCTCCTTAGCGAAGTTGAGTCCAATAATCAGTGCATTATACTCTGCCACATTATTTGAACATGGCTTGGTTAATGAATAGGCTCGGGGCATCACGTGTTTTCCTGGGGAAACTAAGACCACTCCAACCCCGGAGGAGACCTTAGAACGTCCAGGAGTATCTGTGACAAGAGCTGCTCGAGAGGCGCCATCGAAGTATAAACGCCACACTTGTTGGTGTGAAGTTGCGTTGACCTCGTGGGTTTCATCAGGTAGGTCGTCGTATATCTCGGCAGGATCCGTAGTTGGATTAGCTGCGAGGAGATCGCATATGGCCTGTCCTTTGACCGACTTCTGTTGCTTGAAATGCAAGTCGTATTGGGACAAGAGTAAGGCCCATTTTGCTAACCGCCAGCTCATGGAAGCGGGTTGAGTCATGAATACTCGAACCGGATTAACTTTAGAGATGACGTAAATGGTCTGCCCGACCAGATAATGTCGCATCTTCTGAATGGCGAACACCAAGGCGAGGCATTCCCTCTCAATCATAGGATATCGAGACTCGGCGCCCACCATGGTTCGGCTCAAGTAATACACTGCCTGCTCGTGACCGTTATCGTCATCTTGTGCAAGCAATGCACTTAATGAATGGCTCGTCGCCTTGACATAAATCAAGAACGGTTTGCCCGATTTCGGTGCAACGAGTACGGGAGGTTTTGAGAGATATTCTTTAATGCTCTCGAATGCTTTCTGACAAGCTTCATCCCATACAAATGATACGCCCTTCTTTGCGAGCTTGGAGAATGGCTGGCATTTTCCTGAGAGGTTCGAAATGAACCGACGGATATAAGCCAATCGCCCCTGCAATCCTCTGAGCTCCCTGAGGTTTCTCGGAGGTTGTAATTCATTGATCGCCTTTACCTTATCAGGATCGATGTGGATACCTTTGGTGGTGACGACGAATCCCAGGAATTTTCCACTCGACATTCCGAGGAAAGACTTGGTAGGATTCATCTTCAACTGATGGGCTCGCATTAAGTCGAACATGGTCTTTAAGTCTTTGATGTGATCCTTTTTATCACGACTTTTCACGACCAGATCATCTACGTAGCATTCAACAGTCTTTCGGAGATGATCCTGAAAGATCTTTGACATAGCTCGTTGATATGTAGCACCTGCGTTCTTTAAGCCGAAGGGCATAACTGTGTAACAGAAGACACCGAGGGGCGTTCTGAATGCGGTGTGCTTTTCATCATCCGGATGCATCTTTATCTGGTTATAACCAGAGAAACCATCCATGAAAGACATCCTCTCGAACCCACACGTATTGTCGATGATGACATCCGTGATGGGGAGGGGAAAATCATCTTTTGGGCAAGCAGTGTTGAGATCCCGAAAGTCGATACAAATCCTGACTTTCCCGTTCTTCTTAAGGACTGGGACAATATTGGCTAGCCATTCTGGATGTTGCTCCTCTCGAACGAAGCCCGAGTCAATAAGCTTCTTGACCTCGGATTCGATCGCCTCCATCATTTGCGGACGAAACCGTCTTTGTTGTTGTTTGACTGGTTTGGCATCCATCTTGATATTGAGACGATGTACTGCTACGTTCGGGTCGAGTCCTGGCATGTCTTCATAATTCCAGGCGAACACGTCAATGTACTCCTTGATAAGAGAGATTAACTCTTCTTTCTCATCGGGTAGAAGACTATCGCTAATGAATATCGGTTTAGGATTTTCCTCAGTTCCCATATTCACCTGGAGTACTTGATCTTCGGTAGGAGGCTCTCTTTGCTCGAACCTATCACCATACTGCATGTTTAGGTGGTGAACCCAAGGATCTTCCCATGTTGGCATCTGGTCGTCTTCCTCTATTGCGGTAGGATCGACCGTGACCATATTTGACATCAACCTTTTGAACGTCTCGCCAAGGCTAGTGTCGGAACCCCCAGCCGAAGAGTCGGAAGAGTATCCGTTTCTAGCCTTGTTAGCGATCTGATCAATGATTTGCCAGCAACATTCGTCGTCGGACGAGGAGACGTAGCCGAGACCTCTTTTATAGCGATAATAATCGTCGGGTTTTCCCTTCGGTACATAGGCCATTCGAGGTGGAACTCGTGGGCCTCGACCAAAGAAAAGACCTTCTCCGAGTGTGAAGTCATACCCATACTTTTCCATCATATCGCGCGCTTTTGCGTCATATCTGAATAGATGAGGAGCAGGTTTATCTTCATCTTCTTCTTCTTCTAAGAAGTGATCGGGTGTCGGAGCTTCTTTTCCTTTGCCGTAGACGACTTCTTTTCCACTCCATTTTCCCGCGGGGATGACAAGCGTCGCTCCGCATGGATCTTGTACCTGCTTTTTCGTCAGACAAAATGACTGAAGAGGCATATGCAGGTCAGGATTATCACAAAGCTCTTTAGTGACGTCATCAAGACACATCGAATACTCTAAATCATCGTTTATTGATAGTTCCTCGGCAAGTTGCCAATTACAACTATTCTCCGATGATTCTTCATCATCAAGATTGATTACAATGGGTACAATGTCATTAAGTACAAAACCACCATCGTAATCAAGCCCAGTTTCGGTATCAGCTTCATCTCCGCTGTCCGTTCCTTGGGCCGGTGATTCAGTATCGGATTCAGCGCCGTATAGAAGGGAATCGGTGAAATAGTTTTCCAATCCCTTAAACGGTTGCTTATCCGCGACCACCGTCTTGACTTCATTATTCAAGTCTATGTACTTGAGGCATTGATGCAGAGTTGACGGAACTATAAGGTTACCGTGGATCCAAGGTCGACCCAACAGCAAATTATAGGACGTTTCTGCATCAATTACATAACAAGTAACTTCCGATTTTAAATCTCCGATCTGGCACTTGATTCGGATCTTCCCCAAGGGTCTAGACCCGCTGGTGTTGAATCCATAAATCGTAGTGCCAGTGGAGGCTAATTTACTCGTCGGGATTCCGAGATGATGCATCAATCGGAATGGCATTATGCTAACAGCGGAACCCGGATCAACTTGGATCCGGTTGACCATGCTGGAGCCAATGTGCCCGGTGAAGTACAAGGGCCGATCATGTTTTGAGTTCTTTGTTTGCATATCCTCTTTAGTGAAGGAGATGCATGGGAAATGATGCGCCGCTAGGTTGCAATGCTGAGCTGATGGCTCTGGCCCTTCAGGGGATGGCTTGATCCGAGTTAGAAAAGCTTCAGAGTCACTCAAGGCCTCTTGCAGCGCTTTCCTTGTATCCTTGGATAGGCGCAATAACTCGTAAAGGGTTATCCTAGCCGGGATATTGGCTAATTGCGCCATGATGTCGAAATGAGGTGGAGAGCTCGCATTCCCCGGTTTGTCTCTTCCAATCGGATGATTGAATCGAGACTGCCTCGGGTTTTGGGCTTCTTGGCGTAAAGGCTCTTTTCCCTTCTCCTTCTGCTGGACTTTTTCCGTGGCCACAGGCGTAGGGGGAACTGCTACAATACCCAGTTCTGACAATGTCTTGGAAGGGGGAGTTTTGGTACCCAATTGCTCGGAAGCATCTGGGTATTTGTAGTGGTACTCATTCCCACTCCGAGTTGCAAAGGCCTCCTGTTCATCTTCAGAAAGCGGGAAGGCGGGGATTTCTTCATCGTCTCTTCCTGGAATAGCGGACACCCCATAACAAGATCTGCCTTTCCCTTTTGATTTCTTCTTGGAAGAGGTCCCAGTCCACTGTTCGTCTCCGATCAGATCTGGATGAACCCAAAGAATCTCGCCATTAGGGGCTGTGTGTGGCACGAGTCCTTTCTGGCGCTGCTTGTGAGGATCATCGTTCACCGTCTTCACCGCTGCTTTTATCACCGGCTCAAGCTGGAACTGGCTCACGGGAAAGGAGCCGAAGCCAATCGTGACTGCATTCGCACCCACTTTCTTCTCCTTCGGCTGCTTCATTGTGATGACTCCGACGTCGATGAGAGCCTGGATCTTGTCCTTAAGAGCATAGCATACCTTGGTGGGGTGGTGCACCGCTCTGTGGAATGCACAGTACTTCGGATCATTAATCCTCTTGGCATCTTCCTGATCCTGAACTGGAGGCAATTTGATTTTATTATTCTCCACGAGGTATTTGAAGATCCCAGGAACTTCGTCCTCTCTGAATGAATAAACTTTCGGGAACTTTGGCTCCGAAGCTTTCGGCCTCGGGGTTTGTTGTTGCCACCTTGGTTGTTGAGGTGCCTTTTGCTGCTGCTGCTGCTGCGGTTGCGCTTGCACCTCGAACGTTTGATTTGCGTTCACGGCGTTCGCATGCGCTTTTCCTTTACCCCTAGGGGTGAAGTTCGGTTGCGGAGCGTTATTTGGTATTTGGCCCCTTTCCGCCTTCTTCCTTTTGATGAATCGTTCGGCTCTTTCCCCTCGCACCTTCAGGTCCTTCCAGGTCTTTGATGGCGCCGTTCCCATAGATTCAAGGATATCCAAGGTGAGATTGTTGTGACAGGTCTCGAGGATGAAATCTTCGCTGACCGGGTCCCTGCAATTCATCGCTTTATTTCGAAACCTTTTCACAAAGTTTTCGACTGTCTCACCATTTTTCTGTTTCTCCTCAAACAGAGTGCTGATCGAGACCTCAGTGTCATCATCAAAGAAGTTCGTCAAGAACATGTCTTCCATGTCGTCCCAACTGCCGATGCTCCCCGGCTTGAGGCGACGATACCAATCGAAGGCCGCTCCGCGAAGAGTGCCAACGAATGACCGTACCATCAAGGGTTCGTTGCCGGAGATTGTTCCTAGGTGAGACTTGAAATAGATTAAATGTTGGGTAGGGGAACCCTTTCCATCAAACGGCGTAAAGTTAATGAGATTGAACTTTGCCGGATATGGAATTGATTCCCACTCCCTCGGATATGGACACGGTATACCTGACCTTTTTACCTCTTGAGCATTCATCAATGCATTGATTTTGCTCTCCAAGTCTTTCATCTTTTTGTCTTCACTCGTTTCTATTTTCGAGTGGTTTTGGGGAGAGGTAATGTGGTCTTCTTTGGCATTATCATCTACCGGACCACTTCCGTTGTCGTTGTTGACAGGGGGAATAATGACATTATTCCCTTCCCGTTCATTCTCTTCTTGGTTCTGATGATTGGGTCGAGTGGGCTCCTCTTGATGAGTTGTCAAAGCTGCGAGTTGCTGATCGTGCATCTCCCTCATCCGCTGTAGGGTCATTTCCATCTCGAATTTGAAAGCTTCTTTCTGCCGAGCTAGGGCGTCTTCAAGCATCTTGTTCATTTGTTCGGCACTGATCATGAGTACTTCGCGGGGTTGTCCCTCGCTGGATACCTTGTTGTCCGAAGCAATCGCGGAGCCGGCATCTGATGCTTCGTCTTCTGATGGTAATCTCGTCCGAACCCTACCATAAGTCCCTCGTGTAATGGTTCCGGACTGTAGGTGAGTTAGATACCAGGGTACCAGCGGAATTGACTCGGGATTGTCCCCTGTCGATGCTCCTTTGCTGGCCATGTTGATGGTGACCTTCGGGAATTCTCTGTCTTTGACTATCCTTCTTCTTCGCTGGAAACGCCTAGGTTTAGCTTCAGACGTTCCGGTGGAAATTCTATCAAACACTGAAATTCTCCTTGGGGTTTGAGCGCAGGAGCATTCTGATAGCACTGCCTTGATTATGTTGGCGCACGGGCAGCGAGACTCCATGTCCTGCACATACTTCTTTCGAGATTTTCCCATACCCCCAGCTCTATAGTACAACTCATCAGTTTGATAACTGGAGCAACCTATAGAGTGTTGGCATGTATTCCTTGGTAAAACACCATCATCCTCAGATGAGTGTGTTTCCCTTTGGGCATGCGATGCTTTGTTAGCTTTTTCAAAAGTGGCCCGTTCAAGTTTACGTTTTTGTGAACATAAAAATTGAACGGGCTCTTGTATTTCGACTCGCAATCCGATGCGGGCGGTGATAGGGGCTTTCCCTTTCTCATCTTTCGTGGGGGGATTAATTCGACCCCCAGTTTGATTTGAAACTTGGTGACCTTTCAATGGACCCAAGCGCTCCTTGATAGGTACTTTACCTCGATTCCCTGGTAAGGGCCCGAGGCGACCTTTCACAGGAACCCTGGATGTTGAAGGGTCCTTTTTCACACCTGATCCTGTTGAAGGCTTTGGAGCAGGAGAAATGACATCTGGTTTGGAAAGACTTCGGGTGACAAATCCACCCATCCCTGTTGGAGGTGTTGGCTCTGATTTGGGTACCCACACCAACTTGTTTGTAGGCGGCCGTTTGACCGTCGTTTCTTTCTGCATCTCCTCTGCTTTCTTCAAGAGAGCTCGGGCCTGTGCAAGCAGTGCACGGCGCTTCTTGATTCGCTCCTCGAGGGTTGAGCGATTCCTTGTGACACGAACCCATTTGTTCGTTCCTGCTAGGGAGGAGGAGTTGGTCACATACCGTTGTTGTTCCAAGCGCTGTCTTGATTTGAGGTCTTCATTGTAGCGGACCCCATCCATAGGCTCTAAAGCCTTGGCCATTTGACGAGCAAGGCGTTGACGCCGCTGTTTTCGGTGTAAGTCGGTGTTTTCATTGCTTTTGAATCTGTTACAACTTCAAACGTTACAACAAGAATGCAACTAAAAC
>NW_017973986.1:0-144 GCF_001876935.1 Asparagus officinalis
TAGTCTTTCACCGATTGAAGAAGACACTAGAATTCCAGTCTAGGAAGTTTATCCCGAATCCTAAGTAGGTGTAGTCATCGAAAATTGCCTATAGGTCTCCACGAATGGTTCAGTGTTAAAGAGCGACGATGAACGTCACTATCC
>NW_017973986.1:363-3216 GCF_001876935.1 Asparagus officinalis
TTGACGATTCAAAACCCTAGGGTCAACGCCGGTCAACGCGTAACCCTAGGTCAACCCCAGTCAACGGGTTGCAACAAAAGTCAACGTTTGAGGATGAAAATCCACACCAATCAACGTTTGACGATTCAAAACCCTAGGGTCAACGCCGGTCAACGCGTAACCCTAGGTCAACCCCAGTCAACGGGTTGCAACAAAAGTCAACGTTTGAGGATGAAAATCCACACCAATCAACGTTTGACGATTCAAAACCCTAGGGTCAACGCCGGTCAACGCGTAACCCTAGGTCAACCCCAGTCAACGGGTTGCACCAAAAGTCAACGTATGACGATTCAAAACCCTAGGGTGGACGCCGGTCAACGCGTAACCCTAGGTCAACCCCAGTCAACGGGTTGCAACAAAAGTCAACGTTTGAGGATGAAAATCCACACCAATCAACGTTTGACGATTCAAAACCCTAGGTCAACGCCAGTCAACGCGTAACCCTAGGTCAACGCCAGTCAACGGGTTGCACCAAAAGTCAACCTTTGACGAATCAAAACCCTAAGGGTCAACGTCAACCCACGGGTTCAAAACCCTAAGGTGGACGCCGGTCAACGCGTAACCTTAGGTCAACCCCAGTCAACGGGTTGCACCAAAAGTCAACGTATGACGATTCAAAACCCTAGGGTCAACGCCGGTCAACGCGTAACCCTAGGTCAACCCCAGTCAACGGGTTGCAACAAAAGTCAACATTTGAGGATGAAAATCCACACCAATCAACGTTTGACGATCCAAAACCCTAGGGTGGACGCCGGTCAACGCGTAACCCTAGGTCAACCCCAGTCAACGGGTTGCACCAAAAGTCAACGTATGACGATTCAAAACCCTAGGGTCAACCGCCGGTCAACGCGTAACCCTAGGTCAACCCCAATTAACGGGTTGCACCAAAAGTCAACCTTTGACGAATCAAAACCCTAAGGGTCAACGCCGGTCAACGCGTAACCCTAGGTCAACCCCAGTCAACGGGTTGCAACAAAAGTCAACGTTTGAGGGGTCAGTGCATAACCCTAGGTCAACGCCGGTCAACGCGTTGCGACAAAAAGTCAACACACGGTGATCCAAAACCCTAAGCCAGCATAATGTGGCAGAGGTAGTTCAAAGTCAACTCAGTGACACGAGCCAAACTCAATTCATCACGATAAACGCAGTGCCGGAAGAACCTCGGCTATTCGTCAAAGCATCGGATAGATCGAAAATCGAAAGAGTCAAGAGTTGAAGCTAACTACGCCGACTGAAGGCCAGATCAATCACATCCAAAGTATTCCAGCCTCTTCTATAAAAGAAACGAGTCAGGAACACTTTGGAGGGGGTATCTGTAGGCATTGAAAATTGCCTATAGTTCTCCACAACCGGTTCAGTGTTAACGAGCGACGATGAACGTCACCATCCAATCCGCATGAGCCTAATTGACGTCGATGAACGATTGAAGTGAATCGACGAGTTACGTGAGCAGATAGGACTTCGGAATCACGAAGACCCGGACCAATCGGGAAGCCCGGCACTGTTCACAAAAAGGACAACACCCTCCGTGCCTCGACCACTCTAAAGACAATCCAACCATCAGAGCCGATCGAACTCTTCGTCACGTATCCAACGCACCCGGAATCACTCAAATCCGAGTTCGGACGAAGAATCTACAGGGAAACCAACGAAATACACCTAAACGGAGTCCCGGCGTGTCGAAATACCCCGGGGGTGTCTAGGAAAAGCCTAGACACCCCAGGGGTGTCTCGGCCATGGCCGAGACACCCTAGGGTGTCTCGGCTTAGCCGAGACACCCCAAGGGTGTCTCGGCCATGGCCGAGACACCAAGGGGTGTCCACACCTCTTGGACCCCCCTAGACCCCCCTACACACCTTGAGATGCCTATAAATAGACCCCTAGTGCCTCACTTTTGAGAGGAGTAGCCTTTAGCGTTAATACTAAGAAGAGCTATTACCTCGCTTTAGCCGAGGTATACGCTTATAGCTTCTAGATCTCACGCGGATCGACGAAGCTCTGTCCGATATTTCTGGATCAGAAGTTTCTAGATCTCACGCGGATCGACGAAACTCTGTCCGATTTATCCGGACCGGATCTGATTGCCCCGGTGGTCCACGGATATCAACATCCTCGTCACAGGCCAAAGACCCACGCAAGCGAGACCGCACCAAAACGGGATCTCGTGTTTATTTTCGAAAAGTTGTAATCTTTGTTTTGTTGCACAAGGAGGTCTTATAAAAAGACTGACTTTTTATCGATTCTTGTTGTAACGTTTAAAGTTGTAACAGATTCAAAGCAATGAAAACAGCGACTTTCACCGAAAACATTCATTAATTCTCATGAGTTATCTTGTTGAGACGAGATTCGATCCTTTTGACAGATTATCCCCCACTGATCAAGTCAATTGACGGTGGGTCCACTCAATTTTCTCTCCGCCAATTCATGACAATTTCCAAAGCTTGACGTGTTAAGTCCTGATTACTTAACGTCAAAACCCTTCATCGAGTGGCCAGTACAAACCAGTATTTCTACTGCTACTTGTATTCCACTCCCTTTGCTTTCAGGTCAAACCTACAGTTGGGGCCACAATCAAAATCCCCTCTCGATTCCTCCAATGAACGAGAGGTCCAGACCAAAACAACAATTCACTCTCGATAAACGAGAAATTCACCTTTAGTTCGGTAATCAAACCTTCTGACAGTTAGGATTATCCGAATTTTTCGATTCTTGGAGTGGAGGTCCCACTCCTAGTTTCATCTTTCTGGATTCTGGGGGTGGAGATCCTACCTCGAGTCTCCTTTCCAGCTGAAGATAGAATATAAAATTCTTCTT
>NW_017973987.1:0-9351 GCF_001876935.1 Asparagus officinalis
GCGGAGTCAAATTTCACGATTTCGTGAGCTATAACCCACGAAATTTGCCCATTTACGTCCCTTTTCAACGCGGTGTAGACAATAAGTTGGAGTTAATATTTCTCAATTTCGTATGCTATAACCCATGATTTCTGTCACATTTTGTCAGTTTAGGTCTGCTTCGACCCAGCACAAGAAATCTTTGCCAAATTAAAACCGACAATTTAATGAGCTATAACCCATGAATTTTGACCATTTCATTTTTCTGGCCGGGTGTCAAAAATGTTGAAACCGATTATTTTATAAGCTATTATCCGTACGACTTCTAAACATTTTGTTCTGTTTGACGCCCCGTTTCAAAATATCTATACCGGATTCAAAACCGATGATTTCATGAGCTATAACGGGTGATTATTGACCCTTCTCGTGCGTTTGGGCCTGACAGCAAATAATTTGGCGGAGTTCAAATACAGCAATTTCATGGGTTATAACCCATTGTTTTTCGACCGTTTTGGTCCGTTACAACCCGAGTGAGATTTCTTATGTTATAACCCATTGTTCGAATTTCACGAGTTCGTGAGCTATAGGCAATGATTTGTCCCCAACTACGAAGGTTTCGTCCGACGGCAAATGACTTGGCTGAGTGAAATTTCACGATTTCATGAGCTGTAACCCATGAATTTTGACCATTTTATTCTTATTCAGCGGGTGTCATAAATGTCAAAACAGACGATTTCATGAGCTATAGTTCGTACGATTTCTGACCATTTTGGTCTGTTCGATGCCCCGTGTCATAATATCTTTGTCGAATTCAAAACCGACGATTTCATGAGCTATAACACATGATTATTGACCCTTCTCGTACGTTTGGGGTAGGCGGTAAATAATTAGACGGAGTTCAAATATCGTGATTTCACGGGTTATAACCGATGGTTTTACGACCGTTTTGGTCCATTTTGAACCGGGCGCGATTTCATGGATTATAACCTATTGCTCGAATTTCACAAATTCGTGAGCTATAGGCAACGATTTGTCCCCAACTTCTACGGTTTCTTTCGACGGAAAATGGCACGACATAGTCAAATTTCATGATTTCGTGAGCTATAACCCATGAAATTTGTCCATTTACGCACCTTTTTCAGCCCGTGCAGATAAATAGGCGGAGTGCATATTTCGCGATTTCGTGAGCTATAACCTATGATTTCTCACACATTTTGTCAGTTTTTTCGTTCCGTTTCGACCCGACGCCAGAAAGTTTTGCCGAATTCAAAACTAACAATTTCTGTTTTGTAACCCATGAATATTGACCATTTTCTTCTTTTCCTATCAGGTTTTGGAAATGTCAAAACCGATGATTTTATAAGCTATTGTCCGTACGATTTCTGACCATTTTGGTCTGTTCGACACCCCGTGTCAAAATATCTTTGCCGAATTCAAAACCGATGATTTCATGAGCTATAACACGTGATTATAGACCCTACTCGTGCGTTTGGGCCCGGCGAAAAATAATTTTGCGGGGCTCAAATATCGCGATTTCATGTGTTAAAACGCATGGTTTTCCGACCGTTTAGGTTCGTTTCTACCCGGGAGCGATTTCATAGGTTATAATAACCCATTGTTCAAACTCACGAGTTCACGAGCTATAGGAAACAATTTTCTCCCAACTTCGATTGTTTCGTCTAACGGCAAATGACTCGGCGGAGTCAAATTTCACGATTTCGTGAGCTATAACCCACGAAATTTGCCCATTTACGTCCCTTTTCAACCCGGTGTAGACAATAAGTTGGAGTTAATATTTCTCAATTTCGTGTGCTATAACCCATGATTTCTGTCAAATTTTGTCAGTTTAGGTCTGCTTCGACCCAGCACAAGAAATCTTTGCCAAATTAAAACCGACAATTTCATTAGCTGTAACCCATGAATTTTGACCATTTCATTTTTTCTGGCCGGGTGTCAAAAATGTTGAAACCAATTATTTTATAAGCTATTATCCGTACGACTTCTAAACATTTTGTTCTGTTTGACGCCCCGTTTAAAAATATCTATACCGGATTTAAAACCGATGATTTCATGAGCTATAACACGTGATTATTGACCCTTCTCGTGCGTTTGGGTCTGACAGCAAATAATTTGGCGGAGTTCAAATACAGCAATTTCATGGGTTATAACACATGGTTTTTCGACCGTTTTGATCCGTTTCAACCCGGGTGAGATTTCTTATGTTATAACCCATTGTTCGAATTTCAAGAGTTCGTGAGCTATAGGCAATGATTTGTCCCCAACTACGAAGGTTTCGTCCGACGGCAAATGACTTGGCTGAGTGAAATTTCACGATTTCATGAGCTGTAACCCATGAATTTTGACCATTTTATTCTTATTCAGCGGGTGTCATAAATGTCAAAACAGACGATTTCATGAGCTATAGTTCGTACGATTTCTGACCATTTTGGTCTGTTCGATGCCCCGTGTCATAATATCTTTGTCGAATTCAAAACCGACGATTTCATGAGCTATAACACATGATTATTGACCCTTCTCGTACGTTTGGGGTAGGCGGTAAATAATTAGACAGAGTTCAAATATCGTGATTTCACGGGTTATAACCCATGGTTTTACGACCGTTTCGGTCCGTTTTGAAACGGGCGTGATTTCATGGATTATAACCCATTGCTCGAATTTCACAAATTCGTGAGCTATAGGCAACGATTTGTCCCAAACTTCTACGGTTTCTTTCGACGGAAAATGGCACGACATAGTCAAATTTCATGATTTCGTGAGCTATAACCCATGAAATTTGTCCATTTACGCACCTTTTTCAGCCCGTGCAGATAAATAGGCGGAGTGCATATTTCGCGATTTCGTGAGCTATAACCTATGATTTCTCACACATTTTGTCAGTTTTTTCGTTCCGTTTCGACCCGACGCCAGAAAGTTTTGCCGAATTCAAAACTAACAATTTCTGTTTTGTAACCCATGAATATTGACCATTTTCTTCTTTTCCTATCAGGTTTTGGAAATGTCAAAACCGATGATTTTATAAGCTATTGTCCGTATGATTTCTGACCATTTTGGTCTGTTCGACACCCCGTGTCAAAATATCTTTGCCGAATTCAAAACCGATGATTTCATGAGCTATAACACGTGATTATAGACCCTACTCGTGCGTTTGGGCCCGGCGAAAAATAATTTTGCGGGGCTCAAATATCGCGATTTCATGTGTTAAAACGCATGGTTTTCCGACCGTTTAGGTTCGTTTCTACCCGGGAGCGATTTCATAGGTTATAATAACCCATTGTTCAAACTCACGAGTTCACGAGCTATAGGAAACAATTTTCTCCCAACTTCGATTGTTTCGTCAAACGGCAAATGACTCGGCGGAGTCAAATTTCATGATTTCGTGAGCTATAACCCACAAAATTTGCCCATTTACATCATTTTTCAACCCGGTGTAGACAATAAGTTGGAGTTAATATTTCTCAATTTCGTGTGCTATAACCCATGATTTCTGTCACATTTTGTCAGTTTAGGTCTGTTTCGACCTAGCACAAGAAATCTTTGCCAAATTAAAAACCGACAATTTCATGAGCTGTAACCCATTAATTTTGACCATTTCATTTTTTCTGGCCGGGTGTCAAAAATGTTAAAACCGATTATTTTATAAGCTATTTTCCGTACGACTTCTAAACATTTTGTTCTGTTTGACGCCCCGTTTCAAAATATCTATACCGGATTCAAAACCGATGATTTCATGAGCTATAACACGTGATTGTTGACCCTTCTCGTGCGTTTGGGCCTGACAGCAAATAATTTGGCGGAGTTCAAATGAAACAATTTCATGGGTTATAACACATGGTTTTTCGACCGTTTTGGTCCGTTTCAACCCGGGTGAGATTTCTTATGTTATAACCCATTGTTCGAATTTCACGAGTTCGTGAGCTATAGGCAATGATTTGTCCCCAACTTCGACGGTTTCGTCCGACGGCAAATGACTTGGCTGAGTGAAATTTCACGATTTCATGAGCTGTAACCCATGAATTTTGACTATTTTATTCTTATTCAGTGGGTGTCATAAATGTCAAAACAGACGATTTCATGAGCTATAGTTTGTACGATTTCTGACCATTTTGGTCTGTTCGATGCCCCGTGTCATAATATCTTTGTCGAATTCAAAACCGACGAATTCATGAGCTATAACACATGATTATTGACCCTTCTCGTATGTTTGGTTTAGGCGGTAAATAATTAGACGGAGTTCAAATATCGTGATTTCACGGGTTATAACCCATGGTTTCACGACCGTTTCGGTCCGTTTTGAACCGGGTGCGATTTCATGGATTATAACCCATTGCTCGAATTTTACAAATTCGTGAGCTATAGGCAACGATTTGTCCCCAACTTCTACGCTTTCTTTCGACGGAAAATGGCACGACATAGTCAAATTTCATGATTTCGTGAGCTATAACCCCATGAAATTTGTCCATTTACGCACCTTTTTCATCTCATGCAGATAAATAGGCGGAGTGCATATTTCGCGATTTCGTGAGCTATAACCAAAGATTTCTCACACATTTTGTCAGTTTTTTCATTCCGTTTCGACCCGACGCCTGGAAGTTTTGCCGAATTCAAAACTTATAATTTCTGTTTTGTAACCCATGAATATTGACCATTTTCTTCTTTTCCTATCAGGTTTTGGAAATGTCAAAACCGATGATTTTATAAGCTATTGTCCGTACAATTTCTGACCATTTTGGTCTGTTCGACACCCCGTGTCAAAATATCTTTGCCGAATTCAAAACCGATGATTTCATGAGCTATAACACGTGATTATAGACCCTACTCGTGCATTTGGGCCCGGCGAAAAATAATTTTGTGGGGCTCAAATATCGCGATTTCATGTGTTAAAACGCATGGTTTTCCGACCGTTTAGGTTCGTTTCTACTCGGGAGCGATTTCATAGGTTATAATAACCCATTGTTCAAACTCACGAGTTCACGAGCTATAGGAAACAATTTTCTCCCAACTTCGATGGTTTCGTCTAACGGCAAATGACTCGGCGGAGTCAAATTTCACGATTTCGTGAGCTATAACCCACGAAATTTGCCCATTTACGTCCCTTTTCAACCCGGTGTAGACAATAAGTTGGAGTTAATATTTCTCAATTTCATGAGCTATAACCCATGATTTCTCTCACATTTTGTCAGTTTAGGTCTGCTTCGACCTAGCACAAGAAATCTTTGCCAAAATAAAAACCGACAATTTGATGAGCTGTAACCCATGAATTTTGACCATTTCATTTGTTCTGGTCGGGTGTCGAAAATGTTGAAACCGATTATTTTATAAGCTATTATCCGTACGACTTCTAAACATTTTGTTCTGTTTGACGCCCTGTGTCAAAATATCTTTACCGAATTCAAAACCGATGATTTCATGAGCTATAACACGTGATTATTGACCCTTCTCGTGCGTTTGGGCCTGACAGCAATTTCATGGGTTATAACACATGGTTTTTCGACCGTTTTGGTCCGTTTCAACCCGGGTGAGATTTCTTATGTTATAACCCATTGTTCGAATTTCACGAGTTCGTGAGCTATAGGCAATGATTTGTCCCCAACTTCGAAGGTTTCGTCTGACGGCAAATGACTTGGCTGAGTGAAATTTCACGATTTCATGAGCTGTAACCCATGAATTTTGACCATTTTATTCTTATTCAGCGGGTGTCATAAATGTCAAAACAGACGATTTCATGAGCTATAGTTCGTACGATTTCTGACCATTTTGGTCTGTTCGATGCCCCGTGTCATAATATCTTTGTCGAATTCAAAACCGACGATTTCATGAGCTATAACACATGATTATTGACCCTTCTCGTACGTTTGGGGTAGGCGGTAAATAATTAGACGAAGTTCAAATATCGTGATTTCACGGGTTATAACCCATGGTTTTACGACCATTTCGGTCCGTTTTGAACCGGGCTCGATTTCATGGATTATAACCCATTGCTCGAAATTCACAAATTCGTGAACTATAGGCAACGATTTGTCCCCAACTTCTACGCTTTCTTTTGACGGAAAATGGCATGACATAGTCAAATTTCATGATTTCATGAGCTATAACCCATGAAATTTGTCCATTTACGCACCTTTTTCAGCCCGTGCAGATAAATAGGCGGAGTGCATATTTCGCGATTTCGTGAGCTATAACCTATGATTTCTCACACATTTTGTCAGTTTTTTCGTTCCGTTTCGACCCGACGCCAGAAAGTTTTGCCGAATTCAAAACTAACAATTTCTGTTTTGTAACCCATGAATATTGACCATTTTCTTCTTTTCCTATCAGGTTTTGGAAATGTCAAAACCGATGATTTTATAAGCTATTGTCCGTATAATTTCTGACCATTTTGGTCTGTTCGACACCCCGTGTCAAAATATCTTTGCCGAATTCAAAACCGATGATTTCATGAGCTATAACACGTGATTATAGACCCTACTCGTGCGTTTGGGCCCGGCGAAAAATAATTTTGCGGGGCTCAAATATCGCGATTTCATGTGTTAAAACGCATGGTTTTCCGACCGTTTAGGTTCGTTTCTACCCGGGAGCGATTTCATAGGTTATAATAACCCATTGTTCAAACTCACGAGTTCACGAGCTATAGGAAACAATTTTCTCCCAACTTCGATGGTTTCCTCTAACGGCAAATGACTCGGCGGAGTCAAATTTCACGATTTCGTGAGCTATAACCCACAAAATTTGCCCATTTACGTCCCTTTTCAACCCGGTGTAGACAATAAGTTGGAGTTAATATTTCTCAATTTCATGAGCTATAACCCATGATTTCTGTCACATTTTGTCAGTTTAGGTCTGCTTCGACCTAGCACAAGAAATCTTTGCCAAATTAAAAACCGACAATTTCATGAGCTGTAACCCATGAATTTTGACCATTTCATTTGTTCTGGTCGGGTGTCGAAAATGTTGAAACCGATTATTTTATAAGCTATTATCCGTACGACTTCTAAACATTTTGTTCTGTTTGACGCCCCGTGTCAAAATATCTTTACCGAATTCAAAACCGATGATTTCATGAGCTATAACACGTGATTATTGACCCTTCTCGTGCGTTTGGGCCTGACAGCAAATAATTTGGCGGAGTTCAAATACAGCAATTTCATGGGTTATAACCCATGGTTTTTCGACCGTTTTGGTCCGTTTCAACCCGGGTGAGATTTCTTATGTTATAACCCATTGTTCGAATTTCACGAGTTCGTGAGCTATAGGCAATGATTTGTCCCCAACTTCGAAGGTTTCGTCCGACGGCAAATGACTTGGCTGAGTGAAATTTCACGATTTCATGAGCTGTAACCCATGAATTTTGACCATTTTATTCTTATTCAGCGGGTGTCATAAATGTCAAAACAGACGATTTCATGAGCTATAGTTCGTACGATTTCTGACCATTTTGGTCTGTTCGATGCCCCGTGTCATAATATCTTTGTCGAATTCAAAACCGACGATTTCATGAGCTATAACACATGATTATTGACCCTTCTCGTACGTTTGGGGTAGGCGGTAAATAATTAGACGGAGTTCAAATATCGTGATTTCACGGGTTATAACCCATGGTTTTACGACCGTTTCGGTCCGTTTTGAACCGGGCGTGATTTCATGGATTATAACCCATTGCTCGAATTTCACAAATTCGTGAGCTATAGGCAACGATTTGTCCCCAACTTCTACGCTTTCTTTCGACGGAAAATGGCACGACATAGTCAAATTTCATGATTTCGTGAGCTATAACCCATGAAATTTGTCCATTTACGCACCTTTTTCAGCCCGTGCAGATAAATAGGCGGAGTGCATATTTCGCGATTTCGTGAGCTATAACCTATGATTTCTCACACATTTTGTCAGTTTTTTCGTTTCGTTTCGACCCGACGCCAGAAAGTTTTGCCGAATTAAAAACTAACAATTTCTGTTTTGTAACCCATGAATATTGACCATTTTCTTCTTTTCCTATCAGGTTTTGGAAATTTCAAAACCGATGATTTTATAAGCTATTGTCCGTATGATTTCTGACCATTTTGGTCTGTTCGACACCCCGTGTCAAAATATCTTTGCCGAATTCAAAACCGATGATTTCATGAGCTATAACACGTGATTATAGACCCTACTCGTGCGTTTGGGCCCGGCGAAAAATAATTTTGCGGGGCTCAAATATCGCGATTTCATGTGTTAAAACGCATGGTTTTCCGACCGTTTAGGTTCGTTTCTACCCGGGAGCGATTTCATAGGTTATAATAACCCATTGTTCTAACTCACGAGTTCACGAGCTATAGGAAACAATTTTCTCCCAACTTCGATGGTTTCGTCTAACGGCAAATGACTCGGCGGAGTCAAATTTCACGATTTCGTGAGCTATAACCCACGAAATTTGCCCATTTACGTCCCTTTTCAACCCGGTGTAGACAATAAGTTGGAGTTAATATTTCTCAATTTCATGAGCTATAACCCATGATTTCTATCACATTTTGTCAGTTTAGGTCTGCTTTGACCTAGCACAAGAAATCTTTGCCAAATTAAAAACCGACAATTTCATGAGCTGTAACCCATGAATTTTGACCATTTCAATTTTTCTGGCCGAGTGTCAAAAATGTTGAAACCGATTATTTTATAAGCTATTATCCGTACGACTTCTAAACATTTTGTTCTGTTTGACGCCCCGTGTCAAAATATCTTTACCGAATTCAAAACCGATGATTTCATGAGCTGTAACACATGATTATTGACCCTTCTCGTGCGTTTGGGCACCGAATTCAAAACCGATGATTTCATGAGCTGTAACACATGATTATTGACCCTTCTCGTGCGTTTGGGCTTGACAGCAAATAATTGGGCGGAGTTCAAATACAGCAATTTCATGGGTTATAACACATGGTTTTTCGACCGTTTTGGTCCGTTTCAACCCGGGTGAGATTTCTTATGTTATAACCCATTGTTCGAATTTCACGAGTTCGTGAGCTATAGGCAATGATTTGTCCCCAACTTCGAAGGTTTCGTCCGACGGCTAATGACTTGGCTGAGTGAAATTTCACGATTTCATGAGCTGTAACCCATGAATTTTGACTATTTTATTCTTATTCAGCGGGTGTCATAAATGTCAAAACAGACGATTTCATGAGCTATAGTTCGTATGATTTCTGACCATTTTGGTCTGTTCGATGCCCTGTGTCATAATATCTTTGTCGAATTCAAAACCGACGATTTCATGAGCTATAACACAAGATTATTGACCCTTCTCGTATGTTTGGTGTAGGCGGTAAATAATTAGACGGAGTTCAAATATCGTGATTTCACGGGTTATAACCCATGGTTTTACGA
>NW_017973988.1:0-9328 GCF_001876935.1 Asparagus officinalis
TTCAACATCCAGGGTTCCTGTGAAAGGTCGCCTCGGTCCCTTACCAGGGAATCGAGGTAAAGTACCTATGAAGGAGCGATTGGGTCCATTGAAAGGTCCCCAAGTTTCAAATCAAACTGGGGGTCGAATTAATCCCCCAAGAAAGATGAGAAAGGGAAAGCCCCTATCACCGACCGCATCGGATTGCGAGTCGAAATACAAGAGCCCGTTCAATTTTTATGTTCACAAAAACGTAAACTTGAACGGGCCACTTTTGAAAAAGCTAACAAAGCATCGCATGCCCAAAGGGAAACACACTCATCTGAGGATGATGGTGTTTTACCGAGGAATACATGCCAACACTCTATAGGTTGCTCCAGTTATCAAACTGATGAGTTGTACTATAGAGCTGGGGGTATGGGAAAATCTCGAAAGAAGTATGTGCAGGACATGGAGTCTCGCTGCCTGTGTGCCAACATAATCAAGGCAGTGCTATCAGAATGCTCCTATGCTCAAACCCCAAGGAGAATTTCGGTGTTCGACAGAATTTCCACCGGAACGTCCGAGACCAAGCCTAAGCGTTTCCGAAGAAGAAGAAGGATAGTCAAAGACAGAGAATTCCCGAAGGTCACCATCAACATGGCCAGCAAAGGAGCATCGACAGGGGACAATCCCGAGTCAATTCCGCTGGTACCCTGGTATCTAACTCACCTACAGTCCGGAACCATTACACGAGGGACTTATGGTAGAATTCGGACGAGATTACCATCAGAAGACGAAGCATCAGATGCCGGCTCCGCGATTGCTTCGGACAACACGGTATCCAGCGAGGGACAACCCCGCGAGGTACTCATGATCAGCGCCGAACAAATGAACAAGATGCTTGAAGACGCCCTAGCTCGGCAGAAAGAAGCTTTCAAGTTCGAGATGGAGATGACCCTGCAGCGGATGAGGGAGATGCACGATCAGCAACTCGCAGCTTTGACAACTCATCAAGAGGAGCCCACTCGACCCAATCATCAGAACCAAGAAGAGAATGAACGGGAAGGGAATAATGTCATTATTCCCCCTGTCAACAACGACAACGGAAGTGGTCCGGTAGATGATAATGCCAAAGAAGACCACATTACCTCTCCCCAAAACCACTCGAAAATAGAAACGAGTGAAGACAAAAAGATGAAAGACTTGGAGAGCAAAATCAATGCATTGATGAATGCTCAAGAGGTAAAAAGGTCAGGTATACCGTGTCCATATCCAAGGGAGTGGGAATCAATTCCATATCCGGCAAAGTTCAATCTCATTAACTTTACGCCGTTTGATGGAAAGGGTTCCCCTACCCAACATTTAATCTATTTCAAGTCTCACCTAGGAACAATCTCCGGCAACGAACCCTTGATGGTACGGTCATTCGTTGGCACTCTTCGCGGAGCGGCCTTCGATTGGTATCGTCGCCTCAAGCCGGGGAGCATCGGCAGTTGGGACGACATGGAAGACATGTTCTTGACGAACTTCTTTGATGATGACACTGAGGTCTCGATCAGCACTCTGTTTGAGGAGAAACAGAAAAATGGTGAGACAGTCGAAAACTTTGTGAAAAGGTTTCGAAATAAAGCGATGAATTGCAGGGACCCGGTCAGCGAAGATTTCATCCTCGAGACCTGTCACAACAATCTCACCTTGGATATCCTTGAATCTATGGGAACGGCGCCATCAAAGACCTGGAAGGACCTGAAGGTGCGAGGGGAAAGAGCCGAACGATTCATCAAAAGGAAGAAGGCGGAAAGGGGCCAAATACCAAATAACGCTCCGCAACCGAACTTCACCCCTAGGGGTAAAGGAAAAGCGCATGCGAACGCCGTGAACGCAAATCAAACGTTCGAGGTGCAAGCGCAACCGCAGCAGCAGCAGCAGCAAAAGGCACCTCAACAACCAAGGTGGCAACAACAAACCCCGAGGCCGAAAGCTTCGGAGCCAAAGTTCCCGAAAGTTTATTCATTCAGAGAGGACGAAGTTCCTGGGATCTTCAAATACCTCGTGGAGAATAATAAAATCAAATTGCCTCCAGTTCAGGATCAGGAAGATGCCAAGAGGATTAATGATCCGAAGTACTGTGCATTCCACAGAGCGGTGCACCACCCCACCAAGGTATGCTATGCTCTTAAGGACAAGATCCAGGCTCTCATCGACGTCGGAGTCATCACAATGAAGCAGCCGAAGGAGAAGAAAGTGGGTGCGAATGCAGTCACGATTGGCTTCGGCTCCTTTCCCGTGAGCCAGTTCCAGCTTGAGCCGGTGATAAAAGCAGCGGTGAAGACGGTGAACGATGATCCTCACAAGCAGCGCCAGAAAGGACTCGTGCCACACACAGCCCCTAATGGCGAGATTCTTTGGGTTCATCCAGATCTGATCGGAGACGAACAGTGGACTGGGACCTCTTCCAAGAAGAAATCAAAAGGGAAAGGCAGATCTTGTTATGGGGTGTCCGCTATTCCAGGAAGAGACGATGAAGAAATCCCCGCCTTCCCGCTTTCTGAAGATGAACAGGAGGCCTTTGCAACTCGGAGTGGGAATGAGTACCACTACAAATACCCAGATGCTTCCGAGCAATTGGGTACCAAAACTCCCCCTTCCAAGACATTGTCAGAACTGGGTATTGTAGCAGTTCCCCCTACGCCTGTGGCCACGGAAAAAGTCCAGCAGAAGGAGAAGGGAAAAGAGCCTTTACGCCAAGAAGCCCAAAACCCGAGGCAGTCTCGATTCAATCATCCGATTGGAAGAGACAAACCGGGGAATGCGAGCTCTCCACCTCATTTCGACATCATGGCGCAATTAGCCAATATCCCGGCTAGGATAACCCTTTACGAGTTATTGCGCCTATCCAAGGATACAAGGAAAGCGCTGCAAGAGGCCTTGAGTGACTCTGAAGCTTTTCTAACTCGGATCAAGCCATCCCCTGAAGGGCCAGAGCCATCAGCTCAGCATTGCAACCTAGCGGCGCATCATTTCCCATGCATCTCCTTCACTAAAGAGGATATGCAAACAAAGAACTCAAAACATGATCGGCCCTTGTACTTCACCGGGCACATTGGCTCCAGCATGGTCAACCGGATCCAAGTTGATCCGGGTTCCGCTGTTAGCATAATGCCATTCCGATTGATGCATCATCTCGGAATCCCGACGAGTAAATTAGCCTCCACTGGCACTACGATTTATGGATTCAACACCAGCGGGTCTAGACCCTTGGGGAAGATCCGAATCAAGTGCCAGATCGGAGATTTAAAATCGGAAGTTACTTGTTATGTAATTGATGCAGAAACGTCCTATAATTTGCTGTTGGGTCGACCTTGGATCCACGGTAACCTTATAGTTCCGTCAACTCTGCATCAATGCCTCAAGTACATAGACTTGAATAATGAAGTCAAGACGGTGGTCGCGGATAAGCAACCGTTTAAGGGATTGGAAAACTATTTCACCGATTCCCTTCTATACGGCGCTGAATCCGATACTGAATCACCGGCCCAAGGAACGGACAGCGGAGATGAAGCTGATACCGAAACTGGGCTTGATTACGATGGTGGTTTTGTACTTAATGACATTGTACCCATTGTAATCAATCTTGATGATGAAGAATCATCGGAGAATAGTTGTAATTGGCAACTTGCCGAGGAACTATCAATAAACGATGATTTAGAGTATTCGATGTGTCTTGATGACGTCACTAAAGAGCTTTGTGATAATCCTGACCTGCATATGCCTCTTCAGTCATTTTGTCTGACGAAAAAGCAGGTACAAGATCCATGCGGAGCGACGCTTGTCATCCCCGCGGGAAAATGGAGTGGAAAAGAAGTCGTCTACGGCAAAGGAAAAGAAGCTCCGACACCCGATCACTTCTTAGAAGAAGAAGAAGATGAAGATAAACCTGCTCCTCATCTATTCAGATATGACGCAAAAGCGCGCGATATGATGGAAAAGTATGGGTATGACTTCACACTCGGAGAAGGTCTTTTCTTTGGTCGAGGCCCACGAGTTCCACCTCGAATGGCCTATGTACCGAAGGGAAAACCCGACGATTATTATCGCTATAAAAGAGGTCTCGGCTACGTCTCCTCGTCCGACGACGAATGTTGCTGGCAAATCATTGATCAGATCGCTAACAAGGCTAGAAACGGATACTCTTCCGACTCTTCGGCTGGGGGTTCCGACACTAGCCTTGGCGAGACGTTCAAAAGGTTGATGTCAAATATGGTCACGGTCGATCCTACCGCAATAGAGGAAGACGACCAGATGCCAACATGGGAAGATCCTTGGGTTCACCACCTAAACATGCAGTATGGTGATAGGTTCGAGCAAAGAGAGCCTCCTACCGAAGATCAAGTACTCCAGGTGAATATGGGAACTGAGGAAAATCCTAAACCGATATTCATTAGCGATAGTCTTCTACCCGATGAGAAAGAAGAGTTAATCTCTCTTATCAAGGAGTACATTGACGTGTTCGCCTGGAATTATGAAGACATGCCAGGACTCGACCCGAACGTAGCAGTACATCGTCTCAATATCAAGATGGATGCCAAACCAGTCAAACAACAACAAAGACGGTTTCGTCCGCAAATGATGGAGGCGATCGAATCCGAGGTCAAGAAGCTTATTGACTCGGGCTTCGTTCGAGAGGAGCAACATCCAGAATGGCTAGCCAATATTGTCCCAGTCCTTAAGAAGAACGGGAAAGTCAGGATTTGTATCGACTTTCGGGATCTCAACACTGCTTGCCCAAAAGATGATTTTCCCCTCCCCATCACGGATGTCATCATCGACAATACGTGTGGGTTCGAGAGGATGTCTTTCATGGATGGTTTCTCTGGTTATAACCAGATAAAGATGCATCCGGATGATGAAAAGCACACCGCATTCAGAACGCCCCTCGGTGTCTTCTGTTACACAGTTATGCCCTTCGGCTTAAAGAACGCAGGTGCTACATATCAACGAGCTATGTCAAAGATCTTTCAGGATCATCTCCGAAAGACTGTTGAATGCTACGTAGATGATCTGGTCGTGAAAAGTCGTGATAAAAAGGATCACATCAAAGACTTAAAGACCATGTTCGACTTAATGCGAGCCCATCAGTTGAAGATGAATCCTACCAAGTCTTTCCTCGGAATGTCGAGTGGAAAATTCCTGGGATTCGTCGTCACCACCAAAGGTATCCACATCGATCCTGATAAGGTAAAGGCGATCAATGAATTACAACCTCCGAGAAACCTCAGGGAGCTCAGAGGATTGCAGGGGCGATTGGCTTATATCCGTCGGTTCATTTCGAACCTCTCAGGAAAATGCCAGCCATTCTCCAAGCTCGCAAAGAAGGGCGTATCATTTGTATGGGATGAAGCTTGTCAGAAAGCATTCGAGAGCATTAAAGAATATCTCTCAAAACCTCCCGTACTCGTTGCACCGAAATCGGGCAAACCGTTCTTGATTTATGTCAAGGCGACGAGCCATTCATTAAGTGCATTGCTTGCACAAGATGACGATAACGGTCACGAGCAGGCAGTGTATTACTTGAGCCGAACCATGGTGGGCGCCGAGTCTCGATATCCTATGATTGAGAGGGAATGCCTCGCCTTGGTGTTCGCCATTCAGAAGATGCGACATTATCTGGTCGGGCAGACCATTTACGTCATCTCTAAAGTTAATCCGGTTCGAGTATTCATGACTCAACCCGCTTCCATGAGCTGGCGGTTAGCAAAATGGGCCTTACTCTTGTCCCAATACGACTTGCATTTCAAGCAACAGAAGTCGGTCAAAGGACAGGCCATATGCGATCTCCTCGCAGCTAATCCAACTACGGATCCTGCCGAGATATACGACGACCTACCTGATGAAACCCACGAGGTCAACGCAACTTCACACCAACAAGTGTGGCGTTTATACTTCGATGGCGCCTCTCGAGCAGCTCTTGTCACAGATACTCCTGGACGTTCTAAGGTCTCCTCCGGGGTTGGAGTGGTCTTAGTTTCCCCAGGAAAACACGTGATGCCCCGAGCCTATTCATTAACCAAGCCATGTTCAAATAATGTGGCAGAGTATAATGCACTGATTATTGGACTCAACTTCGCTAAGGAGCTGGGGGTTGAGTATCTCGAAGCCTTCGGCGATTCTCAACTAATAGTCAAGCAAGTCCAAGGAGAATATGAAGTCCGAAGTCAGGATTTAATTCCATACCATAAGATGGCAGTGGAGATAGCGGAATCATTTGAAGGATTCTTCATCGAACATATTCCACGGCTACAGAATACCTATGCAGATGCGTTGGCCGCATTGGCCGTGTCACTAGCGCAGCCTCCCGAAACAGAGCAGTTTGTTACGGTAAGAACTCACCAACTCCTAGTGCCGCTTTACAGTGAAGATGCCGAGGAAGAAGAAGTTCAAGAGGTACACGCTACTCAAATCGAGTTCGAACCACGAGATTGGCGTTTCCCCATCATCGACTACGTCTTGCATGGAATCTTGCCAGAAGATGTGAAGGAAAGAGAGTCAATCCGGCGAAGAGCACCCAGATTCTACTACAATACAGAGAATCGAACGCTATACCGCAGGGGGTACGATGGGCTGATATTGCGTTGCCTATCAACCAAAGAAGCCCAAGAAGTGCTTAGAGAGGCACATGAAGGGGAGTGTGGCGCGCACGAGCCTGGCCCCAAGCTTTATGATCGCATCAGAAGAATGGGATATTTCTGGCCTCACATGATGAGCGAAGCAATCACATATGCCCGGAAGTGTCATGCGTGTCAAGTACATGCGAATTATATGCACCAACCTCCGGAGCATCTGCATCCCTCGGTAACATCTTGGCCGTTCGAGACTTGGGGAATGGACATTGTTGGTCCTATAAATCCCCCTTCGATCAAAGGCGACCGGTTCATCCTGGCGATTACCGATTACTTCTCCAAATGGGCTGAAGCAATTCCACTCAGAGAAGTTAAGACGAGCAACGTCATTGGATTCATCAAGCACCACATCATTTACAGGCATGGTGTTCCAAGACGAATCATACATGACAATGGTCCTCAGTTTGTCAGCAACGCCTTCATAAGGTTCTGCGAAAAATTCAAAATTCAGGACATCTCATCAACGGCTTATAATCCCACAGCAAATGGATTAGCTGAAGCCTTCAACAAGACTATCATAAAACTTTTGTCAAAGCTTGTGAAAAGTAACAAGCGAGATTGGGATGACAAGCTCGGTGCAGCACTATGGGCCTATCGTACCACGGTACGTACACCAACCGGTGCAACCCCGTATTCATTAGTATATGGATGTGAAGCCGTTCTCCCTTTGGAAGTTCAAATTCCATCTCTTCGGATCGCCCTTACAACCCAAATGACGACCGAAGAACAGCATCAAAAGCGCCTCGAAGAACTCGAGATGCTCGATGAAAAGCGCCTGGAGGCTCAACAGCATATCGAGTTCTACCAAGCCAGAATTTCTCGAGCCTTCGACAAAAAGGTTCGACAAAGGAGTTTTAAGGAAGGGGATTTGGTCTTAACTGAAAGACATCCTATGAACCTGAGCTCCAAGAAGAAGGGCAAGTTCGAGCCCAAATGGGAAGGACCGTTCGTAGTAGAAACAGTCTACTCAAACGGCGCCTATCGCCTAGTCACCAAAGATGGTGATCGGCTGATGATGCCAATAAATGGCAAATTCCTGAAGAGGTACTATCCTTAGCACCTTTCAGAAGGAGCTGATGTATCGGGAAGTTCCCGGAAGAATACCACATTGGGGTATTCTTAGGGATAACCTGGTCGGTATAAGAGAGATGAACAAGAAGTCCACATTCGAACCCCGAATGTTCTAGTTTGTCAGACTCTAACCCTCATCAGATGAGATCCAATCATTCGAGGGATTAATTTTCCCTCACAAAACTTTCATTGGTGTTCGATTACTCATAGTCCCATTTGCCCGTCGTTGGCATTTCTCAGACTTAACGTGCTAGGTCAGAATCACCTAGCATTAAAGTCTCCCTTTGAGTGATAATACGAGCTGGCACTTTCCTTGCTACCCGTATTCCACTTTCTTTGCTTTCTGGTCAAACCTATAAAAGTTAGGGCCAAAGCCAAATTCCTCTCTCGATTCCTTCCATGAACGAGAGATCCACCTATAAAAGTTAGGATTGTTTCCGATCTCGCTTAGTCAAGCCTACACATAGTCAAGACTAATGTCGAGTCGCTCCTTTTCGATAAACGAAAATCCACCTTTGTCCCCTTTTCCACCAAACCTATAAAAGTTAGGGTTGAAATTGGGTCTTCACCTCAATGAATGAGGGGTTCTTTGGGTTTAGATGACCAATCCTATAAAAGGTAGTGTCATTCAGACCTTTCCGATTCTCGGAGTGGAGATCCCACTCTTAGTTTCATCCTGTAGGATTCTGGGGGTGGAGATCCCACCCCGAGTTTCCTCTCCGCCTGAAGATATATCCCACTCCCAGTTCATCCTTCCAGATACAGGGGGTGGGAATCCCACCTCAAGTTTCTTTTCCAACTGAAGATAGAGTATAAAATTCTTCCTCTTCA
This sequence comes from Asparagus officinalis, assembly GCF_001876935.1. Classification (NCBI taxonomy): domain Eukaryota; kingdom Viridiplantae; phylum Streptophyta; class Magnoliopsida; order Asparagales; family Asparagaceae; genus Asparagus; species Asparagus officinalis. Next base: position 8,544 of record NW_017973988.1, read on the forward strand.
GCACCGGGAGATAGAATATAAAATTCTTCCTCTCCTCGGACCCTTCCGATGCTCGGAGTGGAAATCCCACTCCCAGTTCATCATTCCGGATGCTCGGAGTGGAAATCCCACTCCCAGTTCATCCTTCCGGATGTTCGGAGTGGAGATCCCACTCCCAGTTCATCCTTCCGGATTCTGAGGGTGGGGATCGCACCTCGAGTTTCCTTTCCAGCTGTAGATAGAATATAAAATTCTTCCTCTTCAGCACCGGGAGATAGAATATAAAATTCTTCCTCTCCTCGGACCTTTCCGATGCTCGGAGTGGAGATCCCACTCCCAGTTCATCATTCCGGATGCTCGGAGTGGAGATCCCACTCCCAGTTCATCCTTCCGGATTCTGGGGGTGGGAATCCTACCTCGAGTTTCCTTTGCACCGGGAGATAGAATATAAAATTCTTCCTCTCCTGTTTCCTTTCCAGCTGTAGATAGAATATAAAATTCTTCCTCTTCAGCACCGGGAGACAGAATATGAAAGTTCTTCCTCTCCTATTTTGACACAACTTTCAACTTCCAATCCGCGCACTTGGTGCATGGAGAATTTTATCCCGAATCCTAAGTAGGGATAAGTCAACACCTAACACGTGTTGCCAGGTAGCCTATTCCCGTAACAAGGGCAAAGTCTACGTATTCGAAGTCATAGCATTAAGTCTAAGGGAGTTCATTCCTTTAGCACAACATTACATGCGGAACGGATTTCGACAATCCGCATGCTAGCCCGATTCAAACGGTAATCGGTAAAGGCGTAT
>NW_017973989.1:0-9299 GCF_001876935.1 Asparagus officinalis
AAGCAATAAAGCCTCTTCTTCAAATGTAAAAGATTTTCTACACTCTTGGTCAAATACTTGCTCTCAAGGATCTCTCAAATCTTCTTTGCAGAAGTCTCATTCATCACATCATACTTTAAATCTTATGTTAAACAAGACCTAATAACACCACACACCATCCGATTCATCTTCTTCCAAACATTCTCTTCATTATCATCTGGTTTGCCATCCAACTCCAAAGTGTCTTCCAAATTTTACGCGTTCAGCGCATCCAAAACTTCGCATCGCCAAAATCTAAAGTTGTTCGTTCCATTAAATTTCTCCACATCTATTTTCGTAGAGTGGATATTCAAACTTTGAATGGTCTTCACAACAGAAGCACCACCCTCAACACCTTCTTTCCCGGCCATATTCCACAACACACCAACAACCAATATGGAACAAACTGAAGAATAGATCCAAACTTGAGAAAGATAGAGCCTTTACCAAAAAGATCACACCGTTAACACTAATCGAAACCCTAGACGAGCTTACAAAGTGATCTACTCCGTCAAATTACCCAAGCGTAGCCCGAGCTCTGATACCACTTGTTGTGCGCAGCGAAAATTTCGGCAGCACCTCTGGTGCTCAAGAAGAGAGTAGATCTCAACTAAATCCTTGTTTCACAAAGAAAATAAGAACCGAAAGCAAAATATCTCAACAAATCAGCTCTTCCTCTCATTATTTCTAGGACTGACCTGTCGATGAAACCTAAACTCTCTATTACAAATCACGACACGAACAATCAATTTTAACGTGGTTCGACAAATTTCCTACGTCTACAGGGCAAGGAGGGGGGTGATCTACTATTTGGGAGAAAAATAATACAAATAAGGTTTACAATCACACAGTTCTCACAAATTAAACCCTCAACTAATCTCTTAATTCCTCTCTCAAAATCTCTCTCAAAACAGCCAAAAGACTGCACAGAAATCCCCGCACAAAGTCGGTGGCTCGCTGCTTTCGTTGCACCCTTCCTTTTTTTTTGGCACGCCGCCCAAGAAAAAGGAATGCTGCCAAGTCTTGTACGAACCCTAGAAACTAATATTTATAGCTTAATCATGTGGCCCCTACTTCTCTAAGCTGCGTTTTCCTCTACACGCTGCCGAAAAACATGTGGCCCCCACTTCCCATGCGTACAAAAACACGTGGGGAGATGCGTCTCGTGGCCACGTATCTCGTGGCCCCCACTCACGCGATCACAAGGTTAACGGGTGAAATGTTACTGGCCTCTTTATTTAGTAGAATCTGTTAGAATTAATATTCCTAGCTTTCATAGAATCATTACAGAAACGTCTTTCCGCTTGAGATTATTCTTTCAATCTGTTATTTGGTGTTATTAGGTTGAGATTATTCTTTCATTTTGTTATTTGGTGTTATTAGGTTGAATGCGCTTAATTCATCGATCGATCGATCGATATAGTATGGTGATCGTATTGTGTCGCATTTTGTTTGCATTGATATAGAACTTTAATAGCATAGCATCATGTTCCACTTTCTCCTTGCACCATTGTTTATGTCTATACAATGCCCTCTATAGAATTTTTGGATTAACATCAAATTAAAAATCTAGTTTTTGACTTTGGAATTCACTTGAAACTGCATGAAATTACTCCAACTTGTGATTCTCCGTGAGGAACGTTACGCGACTCATTCACGAGGGTGATACGCCCACTGTTTAACCTCACAGCAGCCCACATCAATTAATTATCGAGTCAAACCTCCTTGGAGAAATTATTAATTAATGTTAGTTTTTGTCACTATGCTCTCTCTCTGTCGTATGCTCTCCCCCTATTCTTCTATATATAGACTCTGTTAGTTCTCTGGTCTTCCTATCTTGGAATCCCACCCTTTGTCTTGAAAAAAAAAAAGGTCCCTTCGTTCTCTTTGCTAGCTGCTCGCCTGTGCCTGTGAGCCAAATTAAATCCATAAAATATCATAGTGTTAGTCTTCGTATAAATGGACAATGATTCTAAATGCAATTAGACGATGAGATTACATAACCGGGTTTTTTTAATCAAAGAATTGGTGTGTTGTTGTTTTTATTTTTATTATTTTTTTTCTTTATTTCTTTATTTCCTTATTAGAGGTCAAGTTAACTGTCTAAGGGTTAAAAATGAGGAAACATCAATTATAGCGTGGAGAACAATAAATTTTCAGCATAGACAATGATTTGTGCTGTAGATTCCAGATTTGCAATGTTTTTTAATTACGGAATAGCATCTCTTTCTTTCATATCCAGGAAGGTACATGAATTATACAGTAAGCTTTCCACCACGTAACGGTCAATTGTCACAAACTTTGTATTCATGCAACTTCAAAAGAAAAATTAGCAATGAACAAAAATTAAAAAGAAAAATGAGCATGTATGCGTGGAGAAATGAAAGGATAAATTTGTGCACTTTGAGTCAGCAGTCTGGTTCACCTTTGTCCTCTGCTCAATGTTGCAACTTACAAGTGGCCCTCTGTCCAACGCTTGTTCTTCAACAACGTACTCTTTTCTAGTGCATTTTCCTCCGGAGTTTTTTATGCTTTAACTCCAATATGCACTTTTTTTATTTTTTATTTATTATCGATATGCACTTCTCTTCACAATTTAAGTGCAAGAAGACCCCTATAAGACCTGCCATCAGTGTTGGCAAAATGTATCCCAAAAACAGACTCATAGAGGGTAGAAAATTGAGAAATCTCTCCTTCCTATTCCAAGTAGAGATCCTAAACTAAAAGAATATTTAGACAGAAGTATCAAACAACAAATAAAAGCAAATACGAGAATAAAAAATGAATGTGCCCTCAATATCGAGTAATTATTATGTCAAAAATGTTATCCGTAATATCTATGAAGTGCATGTACGCATATAAATAGATACATGTTATTAATCATAATTAATGAAGATAATGATGATGATGATTATAAAAGAAAATTATATGTGGAAAGCTAGATAGTAAACAAACAAGCAAAGAGTGGCTCAATGCCAAGATTCCTCAATAAAAGGAATCTTTTTTAGCTTCTCTCCCCCCAGTAGAGGTTACTTGCTTTATGTTTTTACAAAATGAATGTAATAACAAATTTCTTGGCTTAGTGACATCACAGATTAGAAAGTACTGTAAATTAATACTTCATATTTAATTTCTTGTACACAAAAATATTAGAAGAGAAGCAATTGAGGAAAAAGGGGGAAGAAGATTGTTGGAAATTATGGTTAAATCTGGAATGAAATAGAGAAATTTTGATGTGCTGTAATTTTAAAATTTATTATTTTACTGATGTGCGTTTATGAAATGCTCTGCTTAAAGTAATATTTGGCCTATTCCGGTGTAAGGATGCCAAGGCCAAACTGCTTCTAGGAACAGCAGTATAATACTCTGGTGTGCACCAACCCCAGTACTGTTAAGATCTCCTCGATCTATAAGACCTTTCGGTCAAGGTAAAGATCTCCTCGATCTCAGAACCTTTCCGTTCAAAACCTTTCGGTTTCAGGGCAAGTTCCTACGGGCACAGTTTCTACAGCAGTAGTACAACAGCAACAACGTCAAGATATCCTTGATCCGATGTTCGTATTTAAAGTTCGCACCGAGAGCTGCCCAAGAGGCGCTATTTATAGGCCTCTAATGCGAGCTCAAGAAGCACCCTCAATTAATATGGCTATTACAAATCATAATAGCAATTATGATTATAATAGCAATTATGATTGTAACAGCAATCTATTAAATTGATGTAAATACTGTTGTAACTGCTGCATGTAGTAACTCTTGAATATGCAGCGATCAATGGGTGTGTATCTACGAAACACGAGGGTCAAGTCTCAGCAAATCTGACAAACCTAGTCTGTAGGACGAACCTCATCGAACAGGAGAACCTCATCAAACAGGCGAACCTCGTTGAACAAGCGAACCTCGTCGAACATGCGAACCTTGCCGAACGAGCGAACCTCATCCAACAGGCGAATCTCGTCCAACGAGCAAACCTCGTCGAATGGGCGAACATCATCAGCTAATTCACGAACCTCGTCTGATTACGAGAACGCTAGTGTCACACCCTCGTGTGAATGCGTAGCTCGTTCGCTTGTTGCGATATGCGCCTAACAAAGCATCACTTAGTGCCTCAGCCTGATTAGCCCCGATCCCCGACTCGTTGGCCCACGAGCCCACGCCCAATGCCCACGGCCCACGACCCACTAGAACTTATGAGAGATTAATTAAAATAAAACATTTCTCAGCTTGTCGTTGATAAGCCTCGAATAGTGGACCTTTTGAAACACCAAAACTTTAATTTTCCACTAGGCTACTATGTCTCGGCACTTGTTCGAATCGCTGTTTTTGATTTTGACCTCCATTCTTGACATGGTTTTGGTGGTTTCTTGGCCACCTTGTCCTCCATCATGTCTTTTCCCTTCCGTGCTAAGGCACACACACGTGAGGCACATGCACGGTGTTTTTGGATGCGCTCCTCGAGAGTTGAACGGGTCCTTTTGACATGGACCCATTCATTGGCTGATGGCTTTGAAGAGAAGACATTTGCTTGCTATTGAGGTGCTTGGTGCTCCCTGAACTTCAGATCCGCATGATAACAAATCCCATCAATTAGCTCCAAAACCTTGGCAATCTGAAGTGGGAGGTGTTGGTGTTGCCTCTGACGAGCCCTCTTTGTCAGAATTGGCGCGCCTTTGTTAAACAACTCCTGGACTGAGTAGGAGTCATTGTGATCTGAAATCTTGGCTTTATTGGGTGGCGGATGGGCATTACAAGGGGATGCCTTAGATACAATTATACGAATGTCACCCCGAGCCTTCTTTGCTACTGTCATCTTCCTATACTTGCGGGACGAGGAAGATCTTGAGGAGGATGAGGAGAGGTATTCCTTAAACTTGGCCTAGACGAACTCGTACTCGACCTCTGCTTCAACCAGGATCTTGATCCGTGGTTGCAACATGACAATCTCCGCAGCAAGACTGTTGCCTCCCACTGTGGTCTCCAGCGTGTTTAGTGCAAAAGTTGATTTTTCATTGTTAAACTCATTATAACTTCTTTCGTTACAATAAGTTCAAAAACTAAAGTAAAAGTTGATCTTTTTATAAGATCTCTTTACACAATGAAAAAAATAAAGATTACAACTTCTTTTAAACAACACACAAATCCTATTTATTAGTCTCTATTTACGTGGGATCTTTGCCTGTGTCAGGGACGCGTTAGTCCGTGGACTGCTGCGGATCAGATCCGGTTGACACAAAAAGTTAAATAATGCTCTTGTTTCACAAAGGAAACAATCACAAAAGTGATAATCTCGACCAAGGGCGGCTCACTGCTTTCTGCTCCCTTCTTTATTTTTTTTTGCACGCCGCCCAAAAAAAGGAACGCTGCCAAGTCTTGCACGAACACTAGAAACTAATATTTATAGCTTAATCGTGTGGCCCCTACTTCTCAAGGCTACGTTTTCCTCTGCACGCAGCTGAAAAACATGTGGCCCCCACTTCCCACGCATACAAAAATGCGTAGGGAGATGCGTCTCGTGGCCACGCATCTCGTGACCCCCACTCACTTTTTTTTTGCACGCCGCCCAAAAAAAGGAACGCTGCCAAGTCTTGCACGAACACTAGAAACTAATATTTATAGCTTAATCGTGTGGCCCCTACTTCTCAAGGCTACGTTTTCCTCTGCACGCAGCTGAAAAACATGTGGCCCCCACTTCCCACGCATACAAAAATGCGTAGGGAGATGCGTCTCGTGGCCACGCATCTCGTGGCCCCCACTCACGCGATCACAATTCTCTACCTCAGTGAAGTTTTCTCAAATTTGAGCCGACACCAAATCAACTAAATGTCCCACTTGTTATGTCCAGTACGTTGTGAAACAATTCACGACAAAAGACTCAATCCATAACAAGTCAAGACTCAAATGAGAATGCGACCACTCTCCAAACATCGGTATCAACTCACCAAATTGGTTGGATCATAAAATAACTACCTACGTATCCTCTTGCCCAAGGAATCAAGCCTTCACGTAGTTTACCCAAATAGCCGTGAATGACCTCAATCCCATAGAAGAGTTCACAACCCTTCTCTAATATCATCAACTCTATGGCTGATAGCACATTCAATGGCCACAAAGTGTAACAAATCAAACACCTCCACCTGAGATGAACCAATGGCCATATCCAAACTACATCTATCAGCTTCACTCGAATCAAAACCCAACTCATTATCTGCATCCAAAACCAATTGTTCCCTAAGATCTTTCACCTCAACTAGAATCCCAAACAATACAGTATAATCTGGAGTATATGGAGTAATCTTCACCCAATAAGGAGTAGCATCACTCTCCACCCGTTGCGATATGTCTAAGGTCTGTCTAAAACTCTCCACCTGCTGACACTACCAGACCAAACACCCAATGGTGTTTTACCTCTTATAATAGCAGTTATCAACTCTTTAATATGATGACCCAAATATGACGAAGCCTCAGTCTAGAAACTCTTCTGCAGACCATTGCTTGATAACAAATATTGATCCTCCTCCAGCAAAACACGGTTCTCCAAATTTTCCATCCTATCTAGTTGTCCCAAGATTTCCTTTTCAACGAAGTGTCTCGAAATGCCGTGAGCTCAGCTCTAATATAGAAACAGGTCCATCTTGTACCTCCCACCAAAATCAGAATAAAGTACCTTCACCTTTCTATCTATCACACACTTCTTCAATCTGTTAGAGACTACTAGGACTTTATCCAAAGGGGATTTGGTTGCAACCCAAACACGCCTAGAACAGCCACCAACAAAGGAAGCCAAACATCTATTTCCTCCCAACGATGCCTTCTTGGAAGGCCCCCAAACATCCACGTGAACCTTATATGAAAGACCCTCCGTGAAGTGAATAAAGGTGCCAAACTTCACCTCGGTCTTCTTGCATATATAAAAATGTTCACTGGATTTCAAACTGCATGTCGATGCACCCATCTCTAAATCAGTACTAGAAAGACAAAGCCCTAAATACCGTAGTCTAGTCGAATCAATAGAAGTCGCTAACTCTCTATGTATCACTGTATCTCTAATCAAATAGTCCATGTTATTCCTCCTGATGCCCTTCATCATAATCAAAGAGTCTTTCACGATCTCGAGAACCATGTCCTCAACACGAACCTTCAGACCCTCTCCAACCAAAGCACCAATTGAGATCAAGTTCTTCCTTAAGGAAGGAACATATATCACATCATATAATTTCCTAACAGTCCTGTCAAACATCTTGATATGAATTCTTCCTATCCCAAGGATCTAGCATACACGGTTGTCTCTTATGTACACCATACCACTATCCAGTTTCTCAAAACTAGAGAACCATTCCCTTTTAGGGAACACATGATAGATAGCACCACTATCCAACATCCACTCGGATTTCTCCGAATAGCTACCTGTAGGACTGATAGAAAGCGAATAAATAGAAGTATCAGAAATATTACCATCTGATATAACGATGTTTGCTTCTGATGATGGTTGCTTCCATTTTTCCTTCTGCTTATTCTTCATCCATTCGTCGAGCTTTGGACAATCTTTCTTTTAATGACCAGTCTCCTTGCACCAAGCACACTGATCTTTTCTAACTGTAGGATGCCCTACTCTAGACTGTGACTTCTAATTCTTTCGGTTTGGATTCTTCCCTCTTGCGATCAATGCCTCTGCTACCGGCTCAACTGAAGCCTCTTTATCCTTCTTTCGATGCTGATAGTTCACATGTGCAGCGGTGACCTCACTATACGAAAGGGACGCATTCCCATTAATTAGGGTAAGAACAAAGGTCTCGTATTTCTCATTAGGTAAGGAACTCAATAATAATAACGCATTGTCCTCATCTTTAATCATAACATCCACATTCGCCAAATACGTACGCCAGAAACTTCGTGTAGTGGTTCATGTGATCACTAATGGAGGTTCGCTTCTTCAATTGGAAGCAATAAAGCCTCTTCTTCAAATGTAAAAGATTTTCTACACTCTTGGTCAAATACTTGCTCTCAAGGGTCTCCCAAATCTTCTTTGCAGAAGTCTCATTCATCACATCATACTTTAAATCTTATGTTAAACAAGACCTAATAACACCACACACCATCCGATTCATCTTCTTCCAAACATTCTCTTCATTATCATCTGGTTTGCCATCCAACTCCAAAGTGTCTTCCAAATTTTACGCGTTCAGCGCATCCAAAACTTCGCATCGCCAAAATCTAAAGTTGTTCGTTCCATTAAATTTCTCCACATCTATTTTCGTAGAGTGGATATTCAAACTTTGAATGGTCTTCACAACAGAAGCACCACCCTCAACACCTTCTTTCCCGGCCATATTCCACAACACACCAACAACCAATATGGAACAAACTGAAGAATAGATCCAAACTTGAGACAGATAGAGCCTTTACCAAAAAGATCACACCGTTAACACTAATTAAAACCCTAGACGAGCTTACAAAGTGATCTACTCCGTCAAATTGCCCAAGCGTAGCCCGAGCTCTGATACCACTTGTTGTGCGCAGCGAAAATTTCGGCAGCACCTCTGGTGCTCAACAAGAGAGTAGATCTCAACTAAATCCTTGTTTCACAAAGAAAATAAGAACCGAAAGCAAAATATCTCAACAAAATGGGATATCAGCTCTTCCTCTCATTATTTCTAGGACTGACCTGTCGATGAAACCTAAACTCTCTATTACAAATCACGACACGAACAATCAATTTTAACGTGGTTCGACAAATTTCCTACGTCTACAGGGCAAGGAGGGGGGTGATCTACTATTTGGGAGAAAAATAATACAAATAAGGTTTACAATCACACAGTTCTCACAAATTAAACCCTCAACTAATCTCTTAATTCCTCTCTCAAAATCTCTCTCAAAACAGCCAAAAGACTGCACAGAAATCCCCGCACAAAGTCGGTGGCTCGCTGCTTTCGTTGCACCCTTCCTTTTTTTTTGGCACGCCGCCCAAGAAAAAGGAATGCTGCCAAGTCTTGTACGAACCCTAGAAACTAATATTTATAGCTTAATCATGTGGCCCCTACTTCTCTAAGCTGCGTTTTCCTCTACACGCTGCCGAAAAACATGTGGCCCCCACTTCCCATGCGTACAAAAACACGTGGGGAGATGCGTCTCGTGGCCACGTATCTCGTGGCCCCCACTCACGCGATCACAAGGTTAACGGGTGAAATGTTACTGGCCTCTTTATTTAGTAGAATCTGTTAGAATTAATATTCCTAGCTTTCATAGAATCATTACAGAAACGTCTTTCCGCTTGAGATTATTCTTTC
>NW_017973990.1:0-9285 GCF_001876935.1 Asparagus officinalis
GCCGAGACACCCTAATGTGTCTTGCCTATGGCCGAGACAGCCCAATGTGTCTCGCCCATGGTCGAGACACCTATTGTTGTCTCACCTAAGGAGCTACCTCTACAGCTGTTTATTCACCTTCGTCGATGTCCGTTCCGGGTCCGTCTTTCACGTTCGCTTCCACCGTGCATTCTGTAAAGCCTTGGGTCAATCCTGACCTATATAAACTTAAAATCTCAATGGAGGATCGCCTTTGTCCTCTATATGAAGATCGAGGTAAAGATCCAATGAAAGAGCACTTGGGTCCGGTGATCAAAACCCGAGTAGTTCCATGGATTGGGGGTCGTACACATTCTCCCGTCAAGACAATAGCTTCTCAAAGATAACCTACCACCTCTAAACAAACCGAGACACCTCAATGTACCTGTTCGTGCAACATGCACAAAAGGGGCAAGAAGACCTCCCCTTTCAGGAGAATTCCTGTCACCTCTCGCCTGGGGATTCGTGTTAGAACCTAGGAGCCTGTTAACATTTCACACTTGCAAGGGAGTGGTTCTAAACGTGTGACTCCTGAGAATACCAATAAAGCTTTACATCCCCAGAAGAATATGTGTTCGTCAAAAGACAACGTTATACCTGGGAGGCCACACCAACAAATGATAGGGTGCTCCGGTCATCATGTCGATGAGTTATACTATCAGGCTTGGGGTGTGAACAAATCTCAAAAAAGAACTATTCGAGAGTCGAGCTCTCATTTTTCATGTGAGAGGCTCATCAGGGCAGTATTATCAGAATGTAGCTGCTCCAAGACCACTCCACAAAGAGTCTCAGTATTCAAGAGACTTTAAACTGAAGCATCAAAGTCTAAACCAAGACGTTTCCATAAGAAAAGACTCACTGCCCAAGATGACGAATTCCCAAAAGTCACCGTCAATAGGGGAGATAAAGGAAAGCGATATTCAACTAACCCTGACCCCAACTTTTCTCCGGAAGGTAGGGCAAATCAAAGGAATTCTCAGAGAAGGTCTCAACATCAGTTAAGAACCACTAAACGTAGAGATTACAAAAGGATGCATGAAGGAATTTCCTCAGAGGAAGAATTCTCAGATGCTTGCTCTACAATCGCCTCCGACGATACAATGTCTAGTATGGAATGAACTAGGAAGGCATTCACCATCACTCCTGATCAGCTAGCTCAAATGCTTTAGGATGCTCTAACTTAGCAACGAGAAGAACTTCAAGCTAAAATGAAGATGGAAATGGATTGGCCATGTAACAAATGAAAGAGTTGTAGGCTCAAAGACTTCAACAACCTGAAAACATAAAAGAATGGGATTCTATCTGACGAAGAACGTCAAGGTTCTATTATAACATGACGACCCAAACACTATATCATCGTGAATATGACGGTTTACTCCTCCGATGTCTCTCAACCAAAGAAGCAGAAGAGGCCCTTAAAGAGACGCATGATAGAATCTGTTGTCCATACTAGCCCATTCCCAAGTTATGTGATCGTCTTAGAAGAATGGGTTATTATTGGCCAACCATGGTCAAAGACGCAGTTGCGTATGCTCGATGGTACCACACATGTGAGATACATGCTAATTACATGCATCAATCTCCAGAACACTTACACCCTTCGACAACATCATGACCATTCGAGACTTGGGGAGTAGATGTTGTCGGTCCTATTTTCCCTCTGTCAGCCAAAGGTGACTGCTTTATTTTAGCAATCACCAATTACATCTCCAAGTGGGCTAAAGTAATTCCACTTAAAGAAGTAAATATGAGTGACGTCGTCAAATTCATCAAACACTATATTATTTACCGATATGGTGTTCCAAGAAGAATTGCGCATGACAACGGCCCTCAGTTTGTCAGCAACGCCTTCATCAAATTCTACAAAAAATTTAGAATTCAAGATGTCTTGTCGACTGCCTATAATCCCACTTTAAACAGATTAGCTGAAGCTTTTAACAAGACCGTCATTAAAATCTTGTCGAAGCTCAGAAGGACCAACAAGCGAGATTGGGATGACAAACTAGGTGAGGCTCTTTGAGCCTACCGCACCACGGTCTGCACGCCAACAGGAGCAACTCCATATTCTCTAGTGTATGGATGCGAAGCCGTCCTCCCCTTGGAAATTCAAATTCCATCTCTGCGTGTCGCTCTCACGACGGGGATGACAATTGAAGAACAACATTAAAAGCATCTTGAAGAACTTTAGATGTTAGATGAGAAAAGCCTAGAAGCTCAGCAACAAATTGAGTTTTACCAAGCAAGAATTTACAGAGCCTTTGACAAAAAAGTTTGACAATGAGCCTTTAAATAAGGAGACTTGGTTCTTGCTATTCGACGACCAATGATACTCAATTCTAAGAAGAAATGTAAATTTCAGCCCAAATGGGAAGGACCGTTTGTAGTAGAGACAATCTACTCAAACGGTGCATACCGCTTGGTCACCGAAGATCGTAACAAGATCATGATGCTAATAAATAGGAATTTCTTAAAGAAGTACTATCCTTAGTACATTCAGGATAACCTATTCGATATGTACAACTTGAATTATAGTACAGTGTTACCCCAACGGGAAGTTCTCGGAGGATACTATACATGATATTCTTAAGGATAACCTAAGATCGACTGATTATTCAAGATAAAAACTAATCATCTGAATAATTCATTCTTAACCATTATAAAAATAATTAAGATCCCCCCGCTGTGGTTATTTAATCACTATCAAGGTGTTTAAAACCCCCGCACTGTGAGTTTTTGAGCACCCTCGTTGAGATGCGATTCAATGACTCCATTCGATCAATCTTCCCTCACGAAATTACCACTGTATAATTGTGGAGTGTTCGATAATTCATAATCCTCCATTATAAAACCCCTCCCTGATCAAATTAATTGACGGTGGGTCCACCAAACCAAAGTTTTTAGCCATAAAGAAAGCAAGAGATAAAAAAAATACTTTCTTTCCTTCTTTTATGGTTAAATTCATACAACCTCCTACTGTGCTCAGGCATTTAACACTCTCATTGTTGAAATCTCGACATTACACTCAAAATTTTATTTGCTGATCTATGGCAATTGTCAAACCCCCTTCGTGTTGAGTTTTTGCAAGAAAATACCACCGAGAACTTAACACCAAAACTCTCATCATGTCCTTGGTGACAAAATGATTGGTACAAATCGACATACTCCCACTATTATTTATATCACACCACTCCCATTTGGTCAAACCTCTAGATAGTTAGGGCCAAAGCCAAAAACCCCTCTCGATTTCTTCCATGAATGAGAGGTCCACTCAAAGTGAATGATCAAACATTTAAACAGTTAGGATCACTCCAAACTCCCACTTGGTTAGACTTTTAAGTAGTTAGGACCAAAGCTAAAATCCACTCTTGATTCTTTCCACGTACGAGAAGTCTAATTTCAAATTTGGTAATCAAACATTCCAATAGTTTAGGGTTACCCAAATCTTTTCTGAGCCAACGTAGCGCGACATAACTCAAATTTGATTCTCGGAGTGGAGTTCCCACTCTGAGTTTCTTCTGAAGTAAAAGATAAGAAAATACCTTCTTTCTCTTTATAGCCAACCTTTTCTAGAGCGAGACATAAGAAAATACCTTCTCTCCCTTCAGCACCAAAGCGAAGGATGAAAAATATCTTCTTTCCCTTTGGTAAAATTTTTGAAGTGGGAGATAAGAAAATACCTTCTTCCTCTTTATTACCGGGTTCGTCTTTGCTCAAAGAGAAGACAAAACAGTGTTCGTCTTTACCCCAAGAGAAGACACAACTTTTCGAAGTGGAAGATAAGAAAATACTTTCTTTCTCTTTAGTGGCAAAATATATGCCTTTTAACACATGGGAGACTTTATCTTGATCCCTTATTAGAGATAAGTATGTATCTAACACATGATGTCGGGTTGCACATTCCCGTGAAAATGGTGAAGCCTACGTATTCAACATCATAGCTAATGATTATTAATAAATTAATAATCTCTAAATCCATGCCTTTCACACATGGGAGACATTATCTCGATCCCTTATTAAAGATAAGTCTGCATCTAACACATACTGCCGGGTAGCACATTCCTATGAAAATGGCGAAGCCCACGTATTCAACATCGTAGCCAATGATTATTATTAAATTAATGATATTTGAATCCATGTCTTTCACTCATAGGGGACTTTATCTTGATCTCTTACTAGAGATAAGCCTACGCCTAACACGCGTTACCGGTTAGTCTATTCTCGTGAAATTGACAAAGTCTATGTATTCGGTATCATAGCACTAAGTCTAAGAGAGTTCATTCTTTTACCGTAACGTTACATGTAGAATAGGCCTAGATAATCTATATGCTAGCCCAACTCAAACGGTAGTCAGTAAAGGTTCATCAAATCCGTTGATGGCTGAGGGTTTACCAAAAATCCTATGAGTATTATGATTATTTGTTCCAAACAGAATGAGAAATCATAATAATGAGATTGCACTAATCAGAAAACTTTATTTTTATTAATGAAGTTAAAAACTAAAAGGAGATACAGAAGATAGTGGTATTAATCTACATGGAGCTTGTCACTACAAATTTGTTGTTTTAACTTGGAAAGCTCCTCTGCATAGGCCTGCTCAAGTTCGATATGCAAATCAGCTTTGAGAGAGTCTTCGGTGGTGGCCAATACCTTTGCTGTCTCTTTCTCCATCTCAGCTATCTTTTCTCTATCAAGCTCTAATTTCTCAAACACCTGAACTCTAGCATGCTCCGCACCAACCATTTCTATTTCCAAGATGACCTGAGTATCCTTGGCTACTTTAAGCTCTTGTTCAAGCCGGGCTATCTCTGCCTGGCCTGACTTGAGAGACATATGCAAATCGTGATGGATTATTAGCTTGTTGACAAAAACCAATTCTGTTTGTCTCACGCAACATCGTTGTGTTTGAAGCTCAAGTCCAACGGATGCTCAAGTGTCACGCCACGCCTTAAACCGATATTCTATCTGAGCAGCTATATACGAGGAAGCACCTGTAGCATGAATCTCCCTCCACTTTTGAAGCTCATGCTCTAAAATAGCCAAATCCGCTGTGATGGAATCAGCCAAGTCTGGATATCCTTTTTCTTTAATCCCCGTCACTTAACGATCAAGAGATCGCCTAAATTGGTCGAAGGAAAACCCTTTATGAAGGATTTTGTCAATCATTACGCTCACAAAGGAAGCGAAATTGTGGAGTTCCATGCAAACTATGGCTCTATCTATGTCGTCATCTGATATTAATGCTTTGATGGAGTCGTATGGGATGACGAAAGGTCTACAGGGAAAGAAGAGGAAATAAGTATGCCAAAGAGCACGATCAATATTCAAAATCTTAAAATAATCACAAGATAAAACTTACCGATGCTGGTAGAGGATCCTTCGGCTTGGTGTTCTACACTTAGCCCCATTGACCCAGCCACATGAGTCGGTGGAATTGGTGTAGATAAAACAATCGCAGACGTACCGGCCTCACCAATTGGTCTCGTGACTGGAGCAACAGAACTAGCCTCAATTCTATCTGTGGCTTTCGTAACCATCGGATCTGAAAGAACACCAACTTCAGGCTAAGAAGTGGATGGTTGAGTTTTAGTGAGGGCCCATTCTAACATCAAAAGACCTAAGTCTTTAGACTGGTCCTAAGTTCCTACAATTGTAGCTGTATCAGCTCCAGTGGCTGGTCTTATAACCAAAACTCCGTTGTGATTAATGAATAACAACAATGTCAGGGTAAAATTCGTACCTGTAGATGAACCAACCTCAACGGTCGGTCTTGCGGCTTCACGGTGAGCTTGTTCTGATAATATATCGACGAGCAATTTGTGATCATCTTCGGAGAAACCCGTCACTTGATCAAGGGAGTGTTCATCAAACTCCCCGATATTGACATCATGAAAAGCGTCCTCTGCAACAGGCTCCTCCAACATAACATCTACAGAGAAACTAAATCTTAAACACAAGAAGGAAAATCCAGAACTCACGATAAGTGGAGATCAGATTTACCTTTAGTGGTTGCAGCAGATTCCGCAGCCTCGACACTTGGGCATGCCTCCTTCAATTTATCTAGAAGAGCATGAAGCACATAAATGATTAAAGGAGGCACAGATTCTGAATCGTCCAATTCTCTTAACTACCACCTGAATGAGGTATTATCTATTTTAGATATACCTGGGCTAGATGTTCCTGCAGTGGTTTCAGACGTTAGGTCGAGTTGAACCCCGGTATCAATGCCAACTTCGATGCTTAGAGGCTCCTCACTAATAGCTTCACGCATTTGTTAGGTGAAGCCTGATTGTTCAAAGTGAGTGAACTCAGGAGAAGCAGGCTCGTATGGAATCTCACCCTCTTCAAGACCCCTTGTAAACTGACAATGAAGGATAAATACTCAGTGAACAGGTGAACCAAAGCATGAGAAGTGACACAAAAAGAGAGATAAGAAAATACCTTCTCCCTCAATAGGGACGTCGCTAACCGGTTCCTCTTCTGACATGGGTAGCAGAGTGCACAACCAATGCGCAAGCTTCTTTCTCTTCTTTATTAAACCAGGTTCTTCAGAAAGGGTGGGTTTTTCCTGTCAGAACTTGGTCCATAATTTAATCCTGGGAGAAGCTTCATAGGTCCGGGAACTCTCCCGGTGCACAAGACCAGCTTCGGTAGGTTCTTCTTCTTTGCCAGCAACCGCACCCAGAAGATAAACGGCCATCTTGTGGGGATGAGTAAATAGGACCTTCCTCCTCGACTTCTTTGGATCCGTTGGAGACCCGGATTGGTCGGATAGGTGAGTTCGACAGGTAATTTGCGAACTTGTACCCCCTCCAGGGAAGAAAGACGCTGGCAGACCTATCTCTTCTTCCTCTTCATCACTCTTAGCCTCTGTGCCTTCGCCTCAAGCTACACCCTCTTCAGAAGTTTCCTCTTCATCATTTAGGAGAGTCCCCTCCTCCTCGGCAACTTGTTTTTCTTTGCCAGAAGACATGACAAGCCTCTCCCCCCTCCTTGATAGCACAGCCTCTCAAACTATATAAACAGCTTGTTTGGCTGCCACTTTCGCCTCCAACTCTGAGATATCCTTTTACCTTGTGGATGCGTTGGCAGCAATGATCCACTTACAACAGGGGAAGGTCATTTGTCGCTAAGTTTTTGCAGCAGGAAGGAAAAATCTAGCACCAGTGCAGCCCGCTATACTCCAAAACTATGCGCGAGCTCTGTCAATGAGACCTCCACGAACCTTTAGATTCTTGTTCGGATTCCAGATATATAGCTAGTCGTAACCAAACTGATGGGCAAACTGGGAAGGAAGGTAAGGCTTGATCTTGTAGTTGTTCTTCACACAGAAGAGAAGGTATCCAAGTCAGATGTTCACCAACCAATAGAAGTAGTCCACATCGAGAACAGTTCGACTCATCTCTGGCTCTTCATCGTCGACTAACAATTCGTCATAATGGGCAAAGAATTCAGGGAAGCACTTAAAGAATTCCCAGCATTTGTGAACCTAAAATTGTCATGTCACATCATGCCATTATCGAGCCTCCCACTAGCAATCTTCTAATGTTTGTAGCAAGGGGACGTTCAGGTTTGCAACGACGAGTCTCGTCATCAGGTTGGGGAGATGGAGAACCAAGCCATTAGGTATGTATAGGGCAACTCGATCTTGGCGGTAGCGATCTCGCTTGAAGGCTTACTTCCTTCTTACGTAAATCCGCTAACCAAGTGTTGAAGGCCACTATGAATGTCAGCAACCATGGTCGGAAGTAGAGAGAGCCTGTGTCCAATTGTGAGCTCAACGGCTGGGAATAAGACCTCGATCGGTAGCGCATCATATGGCTGGTGTGGCACCACACACTTCTTCAACCAGATAGCTAAGTAGCCCACCAGGAGAGTCGTCGGCTGGATCTACCTCTGTGTATGCCATAAGAAGGTATCGAACTTGGTTCCTTGTGGAAATTTGCCCTCAGTTGTGCGAGTGGTATAAGACTGAGCACCGATCTTCTCTATCAACATTTTGATCTCATAAGGGGTGATAAACATGAATATTCTCTATATTTTGACTATGTTTCACCTACGAATTCATTGTTATTTAATGTATTTCCTTGCATTTTGGCCATGTTAATATCCCTAGTTCTTGTTTACTACTCTATTTATATATTGTGTAGGAATTACTGGAGCTTAGCACGGATTCAGAGTCAAGAAGGAGTCAAGGAATGCATGGAAAGAGGCAACATGGTTCCCTAGTGTCTAACAACACAGGAGTGTTGAATATAGAAAAGCCCAGAAAGAGCACAACAAAATAATTTAAATGTGGCTTGATCGTATTGATCTATACAACCGTGTCAGATATCGTTATTTAGTTATCACGCGATCTGAAGCAAGTTTTGAAGTGATCTGTTAACACATCTTTTCCAGAACTTAAAAGAAGACACCCTGAGGCATCTGGACGACAACAGAGGCTGGAGATCTCATTTTTTTCTCTTCTTCTTCTTCTTCTCCCCATCTCTCTAAGAACTTTTAGATTAGGATTATTTTGATTTGGCAAAGTGTTTGAATAAAATTGTAAGCGGTCGATTTTGCTTATTAATATTAAAAAAGGTCTTTTTTAAAAATTTGTCCTATTGGATATCACAATAGTTTTTTGGGAAAATTGCGTGAACGTCCCCAAAGAAATATCTTCATGTGTTCTAGTTTTTTCACTTTTTTTCAATATGGTTCAGTTCTAAGAAGTGTCACATAGTGTGCTATATCACTCTTTTAGCAATTATTATCCGCCAACTAAGCATAGAGAGAGCGTAAAAAGTACAAAACCCCAAAATGTTCTTATCTCCTCTATTCTTTCATGTTAGGTCTAATTTCATGTTAGGTCTATTTAGAGTTCATGTTAGGTCTAACTTTAGTTCATGTTAAGTCTAATAATATGTCATGTTAAGTCTAATTTCAGTTCACGTTATGTCTAATAATAGTTCATGTTAAGTCTAATTTCAGTTCATGTTAAGTCTAATAATAGTTCATGTTAGGTCTAATAAAATAGTTCATGTTATGTTAGGTCTAATTTTAGTTCATATTAAGTCTAATAATAGTTCATGTTAAGTCTAATTTCAGTTCATGTTAGGTCTAACAATAATTCATATTAAGTCTAATAATAGTTCATGTTGTTAGGAATCATATTTGTGAGTCTACTTTCTAATCTCGCTTTGATGATCAACAAACAATTTCTGTAGGCTGTCTAAAAATCACAATGGATAGCTGATCCAAACAAGTCCTGACAATAGGAGTTACAAT
>NW_017973991.1:0-9185 GCF_001876935.1 Asparagus officinalis
AGTACTATCCCTAGTACATTCAGGATAACTCATTTACCGGGAAGTTCCTCGAAGAATATTACACTTAATGTTCTAAAGGATAACACAAAATCATTGTCACCACCAAAATCCCTCACTGATCAATTTCAATTGACAATGAGTCCACCAAAAATGTTTTTCTGGCCCTCTTGATTCTCTCCATGAACAAGAGGTCCACTTTCAGTTCGGAGTCCCTTTTCGATAAACGAAAGAACTCCTTCCCTTTTTCTCTTTGGTTAAACCTTGTTCATGGTTATAACCGGAGTTGAAAATTCCACTTCGATAAACGAAGAACCCATTTTCAGTTTAGATAACCCATCCTATAAAAGGCAAGTTTATCTAAATTTTCCAGATTCTCGGAGTGGACACCCCACTTCTAGTTTCTTCTTCGCTGGAAATAGAATATAAAATTCTTCCTTTCCAGGATCAGGGAATAGAATATAAAATTCTTCCTTCCTTGTTTTCGGGTTCGCCTTCACCCTAAAAGAAGACCGGGAAATAGAATATAAAATTCTTCCTTTCCCGCACCACCTTTTTCAAATCCCAAAATCTGTTAGGATTCATCCTAGGAAGTTTATCCCGAATCCTAAGCAGGGATAAGTCTGCGCCTAACACGCGCTGCCGGTTTAGTCTTTTTCCGCACAAAAAGACACCAGAGTTCGATTCTGGGGTATTCTATCCTAAAACCTAAGTAGGGATAAGTCTGCGCCTAACACGCGCTGCCGGTTAATTCTTAACCGTTAAAAAGAACACCCGTCCACATATTCAACATTGTGGTAGGTCGTTATTAATAACACCAAAATCCATACCTTACACGCATGGGGAATGTCATCCTGAATCCTAAGAAGGGATATGCCGACGCCTAACACGCGTCGCCGGTTTAGTCTTTCGCCGTAGAAAAAGACACCAGAGTTCGATTCTGGGGCTAACACGTGTTGCCGGGTAGCCTATTCCCGTAACAATGGCGAAGTCTATGTATTCGACATCATAGCACGAAGTCTAAGGGAGTTCATTCCCTTAGCACAACGTTACATGCGGAACGGATTCCGACAATCCGCATGCTAGCCCGACTCAAACGGTAGTCGGTAAAGGCTAATCAAACCCGTTGAAGGCTGGGGGTTAGCCAAAAATCATAAAGTCAACACCTAACACGTGTCGCCGGGTAGCCTATTCCCGTAACAATGGCGAAGTCTATGTATTCGACATCATAGCACGAAGTCTAAGGGAGTTCATTCCCTTAGCACAACGTTACATGCGGAACGGATTCCGACAATCCGCATGCTAGCCCGACTCAAACGGTAGTCGGTAAAGGCTAATCAAACCCGTTGAAGGCTGGGGGTTTGCCAAAAATCCTATGAGTATTATGGTCAATCATTTCAAACGGAATGAGGAATCATAATAAAGATAAAGACAAAAATCAGGTCCACTAAAGAGAATCAAATGTCAAGGTTTTCAGCAAATAAAATCATACATCAAGCCCATGGCTAAGAACCTGCTGACTGAATTCAGACAGCTTCTCATCATAAGAGCGTCTAAGCTCCTCCTGCAACTCAGCTCTGACAGACTCTTCGTTCGCGGCTAAAGTCCTCACAGCAACCTCCTCTGTCTCAGCCAGTGTCTGCTTCAAGGACTTCAGCTCATCAGATAAAGCAGCATGTGCTTGCTGATTTTGCATCTTCGCGTCTTCCTTCTCACGGAGTTCTCGTCGGAGCTGATCTATCTGAGAATCAAGCTCCTCAAGTGAAGATGATCTAGTGGCAAGGTCAGCCTCAACTCGATCTATTCGGCCCCGCTGCACCTGAATCTCGAGCTCGGCAACCATCCGAGTACTGCGCCATGTCTGTAAGCGAGCATCCAACTCGGCAGCAACGAATGAAGAGGCACCTGTATCCCGGAGCTCATGAAACATCTGAAGCTCACGCTCTAAGCGATCAAGGTCATCAACCATAGCCGTCGCCAGATCCGGACATCCTATGTCCCTAATCAAATTTATCTTGGAATCGAGGTAGGGCTTAAATTGGCGAAGAGAAAGTCCGTCGTGGAGGAGTTTGCCAATTATAGCAGTCAGGGAGGAGAAATAAGAGCGGACTTCTACGCTGATGATGATCTTCTCAGGGTCATTCCCCGATAACAACTCCTTAACGAGGACATGAAGCTGAGAAGGAAGCCCTACACAAAGAAGAGAAATTCGTCAAAAGCCTCAATAAGGAAATGAATGGCTTTGCTCAGTTAATTAAATTATACCTCCTCCCCCTCGAGTCACTGGGGGTGGTGGAGATGTAAGGACTGTAGCTGCATCGACTGGTGGAGTTGGTCGTACAGCCGGCTCAACAGGGTCAGCCTCAACAAAAGCCCCTGTTAGGCACAAAACAGAAACATCATATTATAGTTGCATTAGTCAAGGAATTGGCTAGTCCTATAGTTAGCTTGAGAAGAGGCACGCACCTTCAAAATAACCGTTCCCGGGAGTCTGAGGGAGTACAGACTCAGGAAACATATCCTGAGGCGGCTGGCCATCGATCTGAGGAGAGTCATACATGAAGCTGAACATAGAAGTGTCCATAGGCAGGCCCTCCCCATCGAAGTCATCAATCGAAAAATCTGACATAAAAAGATATAAGGGAAGAGGAAGGAAACTATGGCCAATAGAGACAAGTTACCTCTTGAAGATGTACCTGGAATCACCGAACTGGGTCCTTCATTGACAGACTCCCCAACATGGGCGGTCTCTGCAGGCTTTTCTACCTGGTGCGGTGAGTCAGGCTCACCAGGAGATGCACAATCATCGGGACTCATCTCGCCTTCCTCACGATATCCTGCATAGGATGGGAAAGCATGAGCCAGAAGTTCTAAACGATCAAGAAAATGATCTATAGAATAGACGTTACCTCCGTCACTAACAGGATCCTCATCAGCCAAGTCCATCTCAGATGCTCGTGAATTTGCATGCGGCTTGTGGGCTAATCTTTTCCGCCTATCAGCACGGACAGCAATCGAAGGTCTTGCCCGGGTAAAAGGACGGAATTCGTCGTCACTATTGGTCGCTGTCCCTGAAATATCAAATAGTGGTCAGGAATAGCAACTTGGAAATGCAGAGAAAAAGAAAAAATAGGTGACTAACCTTGCTCCAAATCTGCCTCGTAGTCTTCAGGGTCTCCGCCTGAGGCCTCTCCAGCAGAACTAAAGGCCCTGTGACCTTCTGCATCAAGTCGGCGGGTCTTGCCCTGAGCCCTCTGTGATCGAGCACCGTCCTGGATAACACGAGAATCAAGCTGAGAGGCTTCTTCGGCCACCAACTCTTCGATAGGCTTCACACGGACAGTCTTATTAGCTGCTAGCAACCACTTGCAGCTCAGGAAAGTGAGGTTCAACTGTCGCTCAGTACCTGGGAGACTGAACCTAGCTCCAGTGCAACCAGTCACGGTCCACAACCATGCACGAAGACCGTCCACCAGACCTCCATGAGCCCGAAGCTGCTGGCGCGGGTTCCCAACATAAAGCTGGTCATAACCGAACTGGCGGGCGAATCGGCAAGGTAGATACGGCTCTATGAAGCACTGATTCCCCACCCGGAAAGTCAGGTAACCCGGCCTAATGTTCACTAGCCAATTAAAGCAGCCCATATCCAGATAAGTCCTATACTCCCTCGGCTTCTCCTCATCAATCAAACACTCGCCGTACCGGCTGGAGAACTGTGGAAAGCAAGTGGAGAATGCCCAGCACTTGTGGACTTGTAGCTGACGCCTGATATCGGGGAATCCTCGGCCCTCCCACTCACCATTCTCAAGCAACTGTAGAAAGGGGACAGACTGATCTATGGCATTCGGTATTGACATCACATCGGAACGATGAAGAACGAACCAAGCCATCAAATAAATATACGGGAGCTCTACCTTAATGGTAGGAATCTGAGTCGGTTTATCATCATCTCTCCGTGTAAAAGCACCAGAAATCTGCCGAAGCCCTCGATGAATGTTAGCAACCATCACCGGAAGAAGCGAAAGTTCCTTCTTGTAGGCAAGCTGAACTGCAGGATAGAGCACTTCCAGTGGCAGAGCGTCACCAGACTGATACGGGACCACACATTTCTTCAACCAGATGGCGAGATAACCGGCAAGGAGAGTCATCGGACGAATCGGTGTGGTCGCATGATATAAGAACGATCTGAATTTAGTCCCTGCAGGAAAGCCGCTCTCGGAACTGCTAATGGTATAGGATTGGGCGTTAGTCTTATTCAGCAGCTCATTAACCTCTGAAGGAGTCAGCGGTGCCAGTTCACAAATAGATTGGCCAGAATGGCTCTCCAGATTCCTGAACAAGTATGATGCGAACTGCTTCAGGCTCACATTTGCTTTGGTCCTCTTCGCTAGGGGCTTAGACTGCGCCAAAGCAATGTGATAATGACAAGTGAGGTCCCATAAGGTCTCGTAGCGGTCGGGCATGCGATCCTTCAGCTGACTCAACTCATGGTTGGAGGGAAAGTACTCCTGGTATAACATCTGTCCCATGGGCAAACCAGAAATCTTGTGCATCTCATGTAGAGCCAAGCCCAACTCTCCGTGCCTGGTCAGAAAAGTGTTGGAATCTGGATTGTAAAGCTCGCATAGGGCAAAGAAATGCTTCGCGCTTGTAGGCAAGCCATGCATAGTGGCCCGAATGGCTGCATAAAGACCGCAAGCATGTAACTCCTCGCTCCATCGGCTCAAGACATACTTCGTCATACGAGCCCACCAAAACCTGTCCAAAGAATGGACCCAACCATAGAATCTGTGGCGCGGTGCAGGCATCTCCCGTCCTAAGATAGCGAGGCGATTCCTCAAAGTAGAAGCAGTGGTGAGGAACTCATTGCGAGGCGGAGTATCTAGCCCCAGTACTCCAGGATGTAGTCCAACAATGTGATCTCGACTCGAACCAGGAACTGCCTGATGAGTAATATAGCCGCAGTGAACGCTCTCATGTTCCTTTGTCAAACTCCACGACATCTCCCGCTTCACAGCTTGGCGCCTGAGCTCAGTCAAAGAACGGTGTCGAGGAATCTTCGGCAAATACATATAACGACTGCCAGTCTGGTAAAGCCACTGCTCAGCCTCAATAAATACTGCATCGGGATCCCTGGTAGAGTCTCCAAACAAGAAGTCAGTCTTCCTAAGAGACTGAACGGAACTGGCATCCTGCACGAGAGGCGCATCTGTGATCAGCTGGCGAAGAGCTTGATGGCCACCTTCCCTCACCACTTGGACAACTTCCAACGACGTGCCCGGAGCAAACTGGGAGGTGAACGGAATGGGCGAAAAGTCATCAGATGTGGAATAATACTCATCACGACGTCCATTCACCGCATGCGATGAAAAAGCTCCGGAAGGATATTCCACTGAAAACAAGCAGTTAAGTGTTTGTTAATTTCAGATATAAAAGGAAATTGAATTCATCTTACAAATTGGTAAGATAGAGTCATTGCCTTATAAAGGGCGAGACGATTTGGCCACATTGCGCATTTATAAGATAGGGTATATCGACAATATATCCCTGCCTTATAAAGCACAATGCAGCGTCAAAACGCCCCCTTTATTATGAGATGTGGTTTTGACCAAGCAAAACCCATCTTTAAAGCGTCGATCCTCACCAAGGAGAATCAAGGCTTTTCCCGATCGCCTCACCAAGGAGAGCAAAATAGGGTAAAAGGACTAAATTGCAAAATTCTCAGAAGAAGAGGGTTAATTTGCAAAATTTCCATAAAGCGTCGATCCTCACCAAGGAGAACCAAGGCCTTTCCCGGTTGCCTCACCAAGGAGAACAACGGGGGGTAAAATGGACTAATTTGCAAATATCCAGAAAAAAGAGGACTAATTTGTAAATTTTCGAAAAAGGTCAAAAAATTGCTCACCAGCATATGAGGGAGGCGCGCCATCAACCGATGCAGCAGGAAAACGACCTCTCGATACTCGCGACATAATGGCCTACAGAAAAAGAATTCAAGAGGTCAGATCTAGAAATAAAAATCACTTTTTTATCCCCTAAAAAGGCGAGCTTGAGGCATCAAATCACTCCCTCAACCCTTATATGCGATCCCGCTATTCCATACACTAGATCAAACATGAAATAGATCAAGATTATGGAGATATACCTGAGGGGAAGCTCGAGGATCCGACAAAAATTAGATCTTGGAAGTGCTCGAACCACGCGCTCGAGGGGCTCGAAGGAAAGTCTAAATATGGAAGTTTCGAGGGATTTCTCAGTCAAGGATCAAAAGGAAGGATGAATCTAAGACGAAGATCGAGTTTTGAGGGAGAACGGAGGCTCGAGGGAAGAGAAATTCAAAAAGGAGGCAAAAAGGGGGGGGCCGGCCCTAGGGTAAAGAAAAAAGAAAAGAAAAAGACCCCCTTTATATAAGGTGGACCGGGTTGAACCAAACCGAACCGAACCGGACCGGACCCAGTTCGAACCAAAATCCAAATTGAAGCCGAACCGAGCATCGAAACGACTTCAAATCGAGCGACGGTTCAGTCCATCATTCACTCACCCCTCTCCCATTTGTTCGGAGGAGTTGGAGGATTTTTTGAGCCGATTTACTGCCTTTTTTGGCTCATTTTAAGCCGGTTCAGCTCATTTAGGCACAAAAACACTCCGAAAAGTATACGAGTATAAACTGCTTCTTAATACTCCAATAAGGTATATGAGTATAAACTATTCCCTATTTTTGGTTTGAGAAGTTCCTGGAGAATATTGTTTATAAATATTCTTAAGGATAACTCAACCACACTACGCCGGACAACGCGTTGTGCATAAAGACTCGACGCCACAATCAATGGTCAGCTCAAAGGAATCGACTTCAAGTTCAGAAAATTCCGACAAACGGTCAGACAATAAATGCAGCACCGGAACTCTTACAGACTTTCGACAAAGCACCGAAAAGCCTGGAGAATTGAAGGAGTCAAGAACAGAAGCCATTCCGAGGTCCCGTTATACCGACTGAAGGTAGGGACAATCATATCCAAAGTATCCCAGACTCTTCTATAAAAGAACGAGACTGAAATACTTTGGAGGGGGTATCTGTAGGCATATAAAATTGCTTATAGGTCCCCTAGCATAGCTCGGCACAAACCGACGAACCAACGAGGCGACGAGATCGACGAATCGCACAGAAGCGACGGAATGCATCCACCCGCGTGCAGAATCAAGCTAATGAGTTGAGGAATCAACGAGCCATCCAACCAAGGGGAAACTCGGACGAATCACGATCGAATCAAGATCAATTTCGGACTCGAACTCAGAAGCGGATTTACTGCCAAATCAGGAATCCAACTTACTGCCAAATCAGATCAACCAATCAGAGTCTCAATCAACCGAATCACGGACAGAACCGGAAACAACGGAAAACGACTCGAAAAAGTCGGAAAACACCGCCCGCGGGGGCTCGGCCAAAGCC
This sequence comes from Asparagus officinalis, assembly GCF_001876935.1. Taxonomy (NCBI): domain Eukaryota; kingdom Viridiplantae; phylum Streptophyta; class Magnoliopsida; order Asparagales; family Asparagaceae; genus Asparagus; species Asparagus officinalis. The sequence goes on from NW_017973991.1 coordinate 7,445, forward strand.
GAGCCACCTCAAGGCGGCTCGGCCTTAGCCGAGCCACCTTGAGGTGGCTCGGTGGCCGAGCCACCTCAAGGTGGCTCGGCCAAGGCCGAGCCTGGGGAATGTCATCCTGAATCCTAAGAAGGGATATGCCGACGCCTAACACGCGTCGCCGGTTTAGTCTTTCGCCGTAGAAAAAGACACCAGAAGACCAGTCTGGGGTATTTTATCCCGAAACCTAAGTAGGGATAAAGTCAACACCTAACACGTGTTGCCGGGTAGCCTATTCCCGTAACAATGGCGAAGTCTATGTATTCGACATCATAGCACGAAGTCTAAGAGAATTCATTCTCTTAGCACAACGTTACATGCGAACGGAGTTAGACAATCCGCATGCTAGCCCGACTCAAACGGTAGTCGGTAAAGGCTAATCAAACCCGTTGAAGGCTGGGGGTTAGCCAAAAATCCTAAAGTCAACACCTAACACGTGTCGCCGGGTAGCCTATTCCCGTAACAATGGCGAAGTCTATGTATTCGACATCATAGCACGAAGTCTAAGGGAGTTCATTCCCTTAGCACAACGTTACATGCGGAACGGATTCCGACAATCCGCATGCTAGCCCGACTCAAACGGTAGTCGGTAAAGGCTAATCAAACCCGTTGAAGGCTGGGGGTTTGCCAAAAATCCTATGAGTATTATGGTCAATCATTTCAAACGGAATGAGGAATCATAATAAAGATAAAGATAAAAACCAATTCCACTAAAGAGAATCAAATGTCAAGGTTTTCAGCAAATAAAATCATACATCAAGCCCATGGCTAAGAACCTGCTGACTGAATTCAGACAGCTTCTCATCATAAGAGCGTCTAAGCTCCTCCTGCAACTCAGCTCTGACAGACTCTTCGTTCGCGGCTAAAGTCCTCACAGCAACCTCCTCTGTCTCAGCCAGTGTCTGCTTCAAGGACTTCAGCTCATCAGATAAAGCAGCATGTGCTTGCTGATTTTGCATCTTTGCGTCTTCCTTCTCACGGAGTTCTCGTCGGAGCTGATCTATCTGAGAATCAAGCTCCTCAAGGGAAGATGATCTAGTGGCAAGATCAGCCTCAACTCGATCTATGCGGCCCCGCTGCACCTGAATCTCGAGCTCGGCAACCATCCGAGTACTGCGCCATGTCTGTAAGCGAGCATCCAACTCGGCAGCAACGAATGAAGAGGCACCTGTATCCCGGAGCTCATGAAACATCTGAAGCTCACGCTCTAAGCGATCAAGGTCATCAACCATAGCCGTCGCCAGATCCGGACATCCTATGTCCCTAATCAAATTTATCTTGGAATCGAGGTAGGGCTTAAATTGGCGAAGAGAAAGTCCGTCGTGGAGGAGTTTGCCAATTATAGCAGTCAGGGAGGAGAAATAAGAGCGGACTTCTACGCTGATGATGATCTTCTCAGGGTCATTCCCCGATAACAACTCCTTAACGAGGACATGAAGCTGAGAAGGAAGCCCTACACAAAGAAGAGAAATTCGTCAAAAGCCTCAATAAGGAAATGAATGGCTTTGCTCAGTTAATTGAATTATACCTCCTCCCCCTCGAGTTACTGGGGGTGGTGGAGATGTAAGGACTGTAGCTGCATCAACTGGTGGAGTTGGTCGTACAGCCGGCTCAACAGGATCAGCCTCAACAAAAGCCCCTGTTTGGCACAAAACAGAAACATCATATTATAGTTGCATTAGTCAAGGAATTGGCTAGTCCTATAGTTAGCTTG
>NW_017973992.1:0-9173 GCF_001876935.1 Asparagus officinalis
CCTTTCCAGCTGCAGATAGAATATAAAATTCTTCCTCTTCAGCACTGGGAGATAGAATATAAAATTCTTACTCTCCCATTTCCCAGTCTGTCTTTGCTCTTAGAAAAGACATAATTCTCAACTTCCAATCCGGGCACTTGGTGCACGGGGAATTTTATCTCGACTCCTAAATAGAGATAAGCCTACGCCTAACACGCGTTGCCGGTTTAGTCTTTTACCGATTGAAGAAGACACCAGAATTCCAGTCTGGGGAATTTCATCCCGAAGCCTAAGAAGGGATGAGTCAGTGCCTAACACGCGTTGTCGGTTTAGTCTTTTACCGATTGAAGAAGACACCAGAATTCCAGTCTGGGGAATTTCATCCCGAAGCCTAAGAAGGGATGAGTCAGCGCCTAACACGCGTTGCCGGTTAGTCTTTGACCGTAAGAAGGACAAAAGACCACGTATTCAACATTGTGGCAGGTTGTTGTTAACACCATAATCCGTGCCTTACACGCACGGGGAATTTTATCTCGACTCCTAAATAGAGATAAGTCTACGCCTAACACGCGTTACCGGTTTAGTCTTTCACCGATTGAAAAAAGACACCAAGGTCTAAACTTGGGGAATTTTATCCCGAAGCCTAAGTAGGGATGAGTCAACCCCTAATACGCGTTGCCGGGTAGCCTATTCCCGTAACAAGGGCGAAGCCTATGTATTCGGAATCATAGCACAAAGTCTTAGAGAATTCACTCTCTCAGCACAACGTTACATGCGGAACGGATTTAGACAATCCGCATGCTAGCCCGATTCAAACGGTGATCGGTAAAGGCACATCAAACCCGTTGAAGGCTGGGGGTTTGCCAAAAATCCCAAAGTCTATGTCTAACACACATTGCCGGTTTAGTCTTTCGCCGATTGAAAAAGACACCAGGGTCTAAACCTGGGGAATTTTATCCCGAAGCCTAAGAAGGGATAAGTCATCGCCTAATACGCGGTGCAGGGTGCCTTTTCCCTATAAGAAATGGTTAAGTCTATGTATTCAAAATCATAGCATCAAGTCTAAGAAAAGCGATTTTCTTAGCACAACGTTACATGTGAGACGGGTTTAATAATTCACATGCTAGTCCGATTTCAAACGGTAATCGGTAAAGACATTTCAAACCCGTTGATGGCTGGGGGTTTGCCAAAAAATCCCATAAACCTTGTCATTTAGAATAAATACAGAAAGATCACAAAAGAAGTAAATGCGGGGTTTCTATTAATAGATCGAGTCAAAAGCATACAATAAAAAGCTCGTTAGCCCGAAGGCAGTTGGCGGTCGAGGATATGAGACTTTAAACTAAGGAGTCTATCTACATAACTCCGCTCGAGTTCTGCCTGCAGATCAGCTCGAGCAGATTCTTCAGAACTGCTTAAAATCTCCGCGGCTTCACTCTTCAGCTTCATCAGTCTCTCCCTCTCGAGTGCCTGTTCACGAGAACGCTCTAGTCCAGCCAGGTCATCTGCAATAAGAGCAGCAGATTCCTCGGCGCACTTCAAGGCCTCTTTCAACCTAGTCACTTCCTCGCGGCTCGAGTCCAAAGAGCGGAGTAACTCAGCTCTATCCGTATCTTTCCTCGCCACATTAGCCATTAGCTGCGCAATGGAGCTCTCATGTGACTGAAGCTCGCATCCGATGGAAGATCTCAGGTCACGCCACTGTGCCAGCCTATGCTCCAGCTGAGAGGACACGAAAGAAGAAGCCCCATTAATCTCCAATTCCTTCAACTCTCGGATCTCTGACTCCAGGACAGCGAAATCGGCGGTGAAGGAATTGGCCAATTCTGGGTATCCTTCTTCCCTCATCATCATCATGTGGCGAGAAAAAGAACGCCTGAACTGATCGAGACAGTATCCTCTATGAAGAAGCTTCTCGATCATGCCGTTATAAAAGGCAGTGAAGAAGCCGAGGTCCGTACGAAAAATGTCTTTGTCAGAATCAGTATCGACCAAAAGGGCGCGGACACGCTCATGTAGAGAGGATCGAGATCCTACAAGCAACAACATAGAAGTTCACTGGATTATCGAATACGATAAGGAAATTCAAAGGCAAATTCTGAGCATACCAACGCCGACGGAGGTCCCCTCAGGCTGAGGTTCGACAGGCTCTGAGATGGCGACAGAAGTGGTCATGGAGGGTATATCAACCCCTGCAGGCAGATTGCTCATACCACTCGGCAAGGGCGGGGAGACACCACTTCTATGCAGACTTTCAGCCCCGGGAACTGTAGTAGTATCAGGCACAACGGCCGGTCCTATAGTTACGCTCCTGTATTAGTCAAATAGAAATTTGGACAAATAAGGAGAATCGGGACAAAAAGATCGTATGCATACCTGCAATCCCACCGTCCTCAGATGCAGCGGGAATGCCAAGAGTCATAAGGGTATCGGCCCAAGCGGCTGGTCCTATAGTTGTACTTCTTTATTAGTCAAAATGAAAATTTAGACAAATAAGGAGGATTGGGATGATAAGGTCATCTGCATACCTGTAGGTCCATCATCCGTAGGTATCTGGGGAATGCCAAGGGTCATAAGAGAATCAGTCCGAGCGGCTGGTCCTATGATTGCACTCATATATTAGTCAAAAGTCAAATAAACATAAAGAAGTACGATATCCCTAAATCGTATGCGTACCGGCGAGTCCGTCACTCCGAGGTAAGCTAGATATACCAGGAATCGATATTGGGCTAATCCCAATGGTTGGTGCTGTAATATTAATCCTTCGTCAGACAAAAGATCAGGCAAGATGAAGGGGATCAGATATATACCTATGAATGGATCACTTCCAAAGAATGGTCTCTCGGTTCCTCTGGTAGTCTGTTCAGCCAGCATGTCAGCTAATAAGCCAGCATCGGGTTTCGAGAAGCTTGGTACAGGAGCACACCCCCTCTCCTCGAAACCTACATCATGATAGGCTCCATCCTCAGATGGCCTTTCCATCGCGACATCTGCAGGGTAACCTGAATGTTGGAAGATGAGGAAAGCTCAAAAAATACTTGCAGCAAAAAAAAAAAAAAACAAAAGATCTTCCTTCCCCATGATTGAGGAGGGTATCATTGGATGTAGATATACCTGAATACGGGACGGTGGACTCAACACTATTCACTTGACCAAGATCAATGTTTAGATCGATGCCCAGAGACCCGTCATGAAGGGCGTCGCACATCTGCTGCATAATGCAATCCATGTTATCAGATCCAGGAGATACCGGACCCGGTGGGAGTTCGCCCTCTTCGAAGAACCCTGGAGAATAAAACATGGTCACGAATCCCAAAAGGTAAATCACCTTAAAGCAATAAAAATAAAATGTTACCTTCCCCTTGTTTTCTAGGGGACCTCTAGGGGGCCTAGACACCCCCTGGTGTCTCGGATTGGCCGAGACACCCTTGGGGTGTCTCGGCCAAGGCTGAGACACCCCTGGGGTGTCTAGGCTTTTCCTAGACACCCCTAGGGTGTTTCGACTTTCCCGAGACACCCCGGGTGTCCCAACTCAGCCTGAGACGCTCCGTTGCGTATGTTTGATTGTTTTCGCCGTAAATTCTTTGTCCGAACTCGGATTTGAGTGATTCCAAGTGCGTTGGATGCTTGACAAAGTGTTCGATCCGTTCCGGTGGTTGGATTATTTGTAGAGTGATCAAGACATGAAGGGCATTGTCCTTTTTGTGAACATCCCCGGGTTCCCGATTGGCCCGGGTCTTCGTTATCCCGAAATCCTATCAGCTCACGTAGTTCGTCGATTCACTTCAATCGTTCATCGACGTTAATTGGACTCCTGTGGATCGGGTAGTGACGTTCATCGTCGCTCTTTAACACTGAACCGTTCGTGGAGACCTATAGGCAATTTTTGATGCCTACAGATACCCCCTCCAAAGCGTTCCAGACTCGTTTCTTTTATAGAAGAGGCTGGGGAAATTTGGATGTGATTGGTCTAGCCTTCAGTCGGCGTAAGGAGTTTATCGCTTGGCCGTCGTTGGAGTCTCGAGTCTGCAGCTGATGAATTGAGTTTGGCTCGTGTCATTGAGTTGACTTTGAACTACCTCCGTCACATTGTGTTGACTTAGGGTTTCGGATCACCATGTGTTGACTTTTTGTCGCAACGCGTTGACTGGCGTTGACCTAGGGTTACGCGTTGACCGGCGTCGACCCTAGGGTTTTGAATTGTCAAACGTTGACTCTGGTCGCAACGCATTGACTGACGTTGACCTAGGGTTACACGTTGACCGGCGTTGACCCTTAGGGTTTCGAATCGTCAAACGTTGACTTTGGTTGCAACGCGTTGACTGGCGTTGACCTAGGGTTACGCGTTGACCGGCGTTGACCCTTAGGGTTTTGAATCATCAAATGTTGACTTTGGTTGCAACGCGTTGACTGGCGTTGACCTAAGGTTACGCGTTGACCGGCGTTGACCCTTAGGGTTTTGAATCGTCAAACGTTGACTTTGGTTGCAACACATTGACTGGCGTTGACCTAAGGTTACGCGTTGACCGGCGTTGACCCTTAGAGTTTTGAATCGTCAAACGTTGACTCTGGTTGCAACGCGTTGACTGGCGTTGACCTAGGGTTACGCGTTGACCGGCGTTGACCCTTAGGGTTTCGAATCGTCAAACGTTGACTCTGATCGCAACGTGTTGACTGGCATTGACCTAGGGTTACGCGTTGACCAGCGTTGACCTTAGGGTTTTGAATCGTCAAACGTTGACTCTGGTTGCAACGCATTGACTGGCGTTGACCTAGGGTTACGCGTTGACCGGCATTGACCCTAGGGTTTTGAATCGTCAAACGTTGACTTGTGTTGCAACGCGTTGACTGGCGTTGACTTAGGGTTACGCGTTGACCGGCGTGGACCCTAGGGTTTTGGGTCGCCATTAACACAGTTTATACTCGTACGTTTGCTGGAGTATACACCGTTTAAGCTCTTAAGGTATTGGAGCATAGCGGTCTCAAATGTCGGGGCTGCAGGACCAACTATTAAAGCTGATTCATCTGCATTTGTAGATCTTATTTTACTGTTGTTGGATAATCGAGTCACGAGACCAACTAACAGAGCTGATGCATCGATGACTCGTACTTATAGAATTTTTGGCAAATTCTCAGCCATCAACGGGTTTGATGAGCCTTTACCGACTACCGTTTGAGTCGGGCTAGCATGCGGATTGTCTAAATCCGTTCCGCATGTAACGTTGTGCTAAGAGAGTGAATTCTCTAAGACTTTGTGCTATGACTTTGAATACATAGACTTCGCCCTTGTTGCGGGAATAGGCTACCCGGCAACACGTATTAGGTGTTGACTCATCCCTTCTTAGGCTTCAGGATGAAATTCCCCAGACTGGAATTCTGGTGTCTTCTTTAATCGGTAAAAGACTAAACCGGCAATGCGTGTTAGGTGCTGACTCATCCCTTCTTAGGCTTCGGGATGAAATTCCCCAGACTGGAATTCTGGTGTCTTCTTCAATCGGTAAAAGACTAAACCGGCAACGCGTGTTAGGCTTATCTCTATTTAGGAGTCGAGATAAAATTCCCCGTGCACCAAGTGCCCGGATCGGAAGTTAAGAATTGTGTCTTTTCTAAGAGCAAAGACAGACTGGGAAATGGGAGAGGAAGAATTTTATATTCTATCTCCCAGTGCTGAAGAGGAAGAATTTTATATTCTATCTGTAGCTGGAAAGGAAACTCGAGGTGGGATCTCCACCCCCAGAATCCGGCAGGATGAAACTAAGAGTGGGATCTCCACTCTGAGAATCGGAAAGGTTTGAACGACCCTAACTTTTATAGGATTGGTCATTTGAACCCAAAGAATCCCTCATTCATTGAGGAGAAAACCCAATTTCAACCCTAACTTTTATAGGTTTGGTGGAAAAGGGGACAAAGGTGGATTTTCGTTTATCGAAAAGGAATGACTCGGTCTTAGTCTTAACTATTTGTAGGCTTGACTAAGTGAGATCGGGAACAATCCTAACTTTTATAGGTTTGACTGTGAAAGTGGACCTCTCGTTCATGGAAGGCATCGAGAGGGGATTTTGACTGTGGTCCTAACTGTAAGAAGGTTTGACCAATTGGGAGGTTTGAGACAATCCTAACTGTAGGAAGGTTTGATCGCTCGATTTGTGAACCTCTCGTTCATTGGGGGAATCGAGAGGAGATTTTGGTTGTGGTCCTAACTGTATGAAGGTTTGACCAGATTATATCCGGACTCTAACTATGAAAGTTTTGAGTGCACGAACATAGCGGAAGTTTGAATGGATTGAACTTGATAGAATTTGGTGGTCCCACCGTCAATTAGTCCGATCGGTAGGGGACTTAGTGTTCATCACTTTGTTCATATTGATCGGGTGATCCCTAAGAGTATTAACATTCTTTCGGGAACTTCCCGTTACACGAATTACCCACCCCCAGCTTTCTTGCAAAACTGGGCGTAACGAGGAGTACGTTATCCTCAATCGCATGTTCAGGTTATCCTTGAGAATATATGATTCTCTAGGAACTTCCCGTTACATAAATCGTCCACCCCCAGCTTTCCCTGCGAAACTGGTTCGGACATTATTCTCAGTTACCTGACCGGGTTATCCTTAAGAATATTAGCGTAATATTCTCCAGGAACTTCCCGTCAAAAGTGGGAAACAGTTTAAACTCATATACCTATTGGAGTATATATGAATCATCCACCCCCAGCTTCCTTCTTGGAACTGGGTCTGACTTTGTACTCCGTTACATGTCCGGGTTATCCTTAAGAATATTAGCGTAACATTCTCCAGGAACTTCCCATCAACGGTAGGAAACAGTTTATACTCATATACCTATTGGAGTATCAGGGAGCAGTTTAACCTCTTATACCGGTCGGAGGATTAAGAAGCAGTTTATACTCATATACTCTTTGGAGTGTTTCCATTCTCATTTGGCTTATCCTAGCGTTATGACGCCGGCTTCAACCAAGGTCTGGATGCTATTCTTTAAAGTAAAGCAAGCCTTGGTGGGATGAAGGATCCTCCTGTGGTACGCGCAGTACTTTGGATCCGTAGTATTTTCAGCTTCCTCCTGATTCGTGATGGGCGGGAGCTTGATTTTGTTGTTTTCGAGAAGAGACTCGAAGATGGCGGGAACGTCTTCGTCCTTGAACGAGTACTCTTTCTGGGCCTTTTGATCCGAAGTCTTCTGCTGTCTTCGGGACTGCTGTTTTGACGTTTGATCAACAGCCGCTGCAGGTGCCTTGCCCCTATCACGAGAGGCGAAGTTCGAGTTCGGAGAATTAGCCATCGGTTGGCTCCTCTCGGCCTTCTTCCTTTTGAGGAATCGTTCGGCTTGCTCTCCTCGGGCCTTCAAATCCTTCCATGTCTTGAGCGGCTCTACTCCCATAACATCCAAGATGTTAATGGACAAATTGTTATGACAAGTCTGCAAGATGAATTCCTCCGTGATGGGATCCTTGTAGTTCATCGCCCGATTACGGAAGCGTTTGATGAAGGTATCCACCGACTCTCCGTCTTTTTGCTTCTCATCGAAGAGTGTCCTGATCGACACTTCAGCATCATCATCGAAGAAATGGGTGAGGAACATGCTCTCCAGGTCCTCCCAGCTGTTGATGCTTCCAAATTTAAGACGCCGATACCAATCGAAGGCAGGCCCGCGAAGGGTGCCGACGAATAACCGAACCATCAAGGCTTCATTGCCGGAGATCATGCCCAAGTGGGACTTAAAATATATTAAGTGTTGGGTAGGGGAACCCTTTCCATCAAACGGCGTAAAGTTGATTAAATTGAACTTTGCCGGATATGGAATTGATTCCCACTCCCTTGGGTATGGACATGGTATGCCGGACCTTTTCACCTCTTGAGCGTTCATCAACGCGTTGACTTTGCTCTCCAAGTCCCTCATTTTCTTGTCTTCACTCGTATCTGTCTTCGAGTGGTTTCGGGGAGAGGTAACGTGATCTTCTTTCGTATTATCATCCGAGGGACCACCTCCGTTGTCGTTGTTGACAGGGGGAATAATTATGTTGACATTATTCCCTTCCCGTTCATTCTCATCTTGATTCTGAGGATTGTGTCGAGTGGGTTCTCCTTTGATGAGTTGTCAGAGCGCGATTTGCTGATCATGCATCTCTCTCATCTGTTGCACGGCCATCTCCATCTCGAATTTGAAAGCTTCCTTCTGCTTAGCCAGGGCATCTTCAAGCATCTTGGTTACTTGTTTGGTGCTGATCATGAGTACCTCGCGGGGTTGTCCTTTGCTGGATACCGTGTTGTCCGATGCAATCGCAGAGCAGGCATCTGATCCTTCGTCTTCTGACGGTAATCCCGTCCGAACCCTACTATAAGTCCCTCGTGTAATGGTTCCAGACTGCAGATGAGTTAAATACCAGGGTACTAGCGGAATTGACTCGGGATTATCCCATGTCGATGCCCTTTTGCTGGTCATATTAGTGGTGACCTTCGGAAATTCTCCGTCTTCGACTATCCTTCTTCTTCGTCGGAAACGCCTAGGCTTGGTCTCAGACGTTCCGGTGGAAATTCTCTCGAACACCGAAACTCTCCTTGGGGCTTTAGAACAGCAACACTCTGATAACACTACCCTGATGATGTTGGCACACGGACAATGAGGTTCCGTGTCTCGAGCATCTCGCTTCCAAGACTTACTCGCGCCCCCAGCTCTATAGTACAACTCATCAGTTTGATAACTGGAGCAACCCATAGAGTGTTGGCACAACTTCCCAGGTATAACACAATCATCATCAGACGAATATGTTTCCCTCTGGGGATATGACGCATTATTAGCGTTTTCAAGAGTCGCTCGTTCAAGTCTACACTTTTGCGAGCGTAAAAACTTAACGGGCTCTTGAACTCCGACACGCGACCCGATGCGGTCGGCAATAGGGTTTTCCCTTTGTTATTTTCCTTAGGGGGATTAGAACGACCCCCAGTCGGGTTTATCATTTGGGGACCTTTCGACGGACCCAATCGCTCCTTGATAGGTACATTACCTCGATTCCCCGGTAAGGGACCGAGGCGACCTTTCAAAGGAACCCTGTATGTTGAAGGATCCGTGTTCTTACCTGATGTTCGCGGGGAAAATTGTTGTCTTTTTCATTAAGATAATTGTCATCTTGAGTTATAACTTTTTGAGTTACAAAAGATCCGGTCTTTTATAGATCCGGTTAC
>NW_017973993.1:0-9159 GCF_001876935.1 Asparagus officinalis
ATGCAACGAAGGTAAATTCTCATCCTAGCCTTCCAATAAGCAAAATTTGCCCCTGTGAAGAGAGGTGGTTGTTTTCGGAGAAAGTTGCTGTTTTCATTGCTTTTCAAATCTGTTACAACTTCAGTCGTTACAACAATAATCGAATAAAAAGTCGGTCTTTTTATAAGACCTACTTGTGCGATAAAGCAAAGATTACAACTTTTCTGAAAATAAACACAAGATCCCGTTTTGGTGCGGTCTTGCTTGCGTGGGTCTTTAGCCTGTGACGGGGATGTCAATATCCGTGGACCACCGGTAGATCAGATCCGTTCCGAGAAAATCGGGCAGAGCTTCGTCTATCCGCGAAGGGATATAGAAGCAGAACTTCGTCGATCTGCGTGAGATCTAGAAGTTTACAGCTCCTATCTCGGATAATCGAGATATTCGCTCTACTTAGTATCACCGCTAAGGGGCAACACTAAGGAAAAGAGAAGGGGAAAGAAGAAAAAGACTCCTCCTTTGCTGTAGACGGCTCGCTCACTCCTCGCTCCGGCAGGGCTTCGCCTAGGCTCTCTTAAATTTCAGATCTCAAGGCAGAAGCTCAAGACCTGAAATTAACCAACACCAAAAGCCACAAAAATCAGGAGCCCCTTGAAATGAAGGCCTAAGGGGCCTATTTATAGGAAACCAAGAGGGGGGGTGGTAAAAGGTGAGGACACCCCTTGGGGTGTCTCCGGCCAGGCCGAGACACCCCAACGCGTTGACTGGCGTTGACCTAGGGTTACGCGTTGACCGGCGTTGACCCTTAGGGTTTTGAATCGTCGAACGTCGATTGGTGTGGATTTTCATCCTCGAACGTTGACTTTTGTCGCAACGCGTTGACTGGCGTTGACCTAGGGTTACGCGTTGACCGGCGTTGACCCTTAGGGTTTTGAATCGTCGAACGTCGATTGGTGTGGATTTTCATCCTCGAACGTTGACTTTTGTCGCAACGCGTTGACTGGCGTTGACCTAGGGTTACGCGTTGACCGGCGTTGACCCTTAGGGTTTTGAATCGTCGAACGTTGATTGGTGTGGATTTTCATCCTCGAACGTTGACTTTTGTCGCAACGCGTTGACTGGCGTTGACCTAGGGTTACGCGTTGACCGGCGTTGACCCTTAGGGTTTTGAATCGTCGAACGTCGATTGGTGTGGATTTTCATCCTCGAACGTTGACTTTTGTCGCAACGCGTTGACTGGCGTTGACCTAGGGTTACGCGTTGACCGGCGTTGACCCTTAGGGTTTTGAATCGTCAAACGTTGTGGATTTTCATCCTCGAACGTTGACTTTTGTCGCAACGCGTTGACTGGCGTTGACCTAGGGTTACGCGTTGACCGGCGTTGACCCTTAGGGTTTTGAATCGTCGAACGTTGATTGGTGTGGATTTTCATCCTCGAACGTTGACTTTTGTCGCAACGCGTTGACTGGCGTTGACCTAGGGTTACGCGTTGACCGGCGTTGACCCTTAGGGTTTCGAATCGTCAAACGTTGATTGGTGTGGATTTTCATCCTCGAACGTTGACTTTTGTCGCAACGCGTTGACTGGCGTTGACCTAGGGTTACGCGTTGACCGGCGTGGACCCTAGGGTTTCGAATCGTCAAACGTTGATTGGTGTGGATTTTCATCCTCGAACGTTGACTTTTGGCGCAACCCGTTGATTGGGGTTGACCTAGGGTTACGCGTTGACCGGCGTTGACTCTAGGGTTTTGGATCATCATACGTTGACTTTTGTCGCAACGCGTTGACTGGCGTTGACCTAGGGTGACACGTTGACCGGCGTTGGCCCTTAGGGTTTTGAATCGTCAAACGTTGATTGGTGTGGATTTTCATCCTCGAACGTTGACTTTTGACGCAACGCGTTGACTGGCGTTGACCTAGGGTTACGCGTTGACCGGCGTGGACCCTAGGGTTTTGAATCGTCAAACGTTGATTGGTGTGGATTTTCATCCTCGAACGTTGACTTTTGGCGCAACCCGTTGATTGGGGTTAACCTAGGGTTACGCGTTGACCGGCGTTGACTCTAGGGTTTTGGATCGTCATACGTTGACTTTTGTCGCAACGCGTTGACTGGCGTTGACCTAGGGTGACACGTTGACCGGCGTTGGCCCTTAGGGTTTTTGATTCGTCAATGGTTGACTTTTGGAGTTCATCAATATTCAACCATTGGCGAAGAATCAGAGTGTTTTGGGGTTCAGAAAACAATTTAGGGGGTCCAAAGAAGGTTCGGGGGGGTCAAAACAGATTCAAGACGCCCCGGGGGTGCTTTATGCAATAGGATCAAGGAGTTTTTTGAGGGGTTTATTTGCAAAACAGTCCCTAAATGTTTTGGAGGGGCTTATTTGCAAAAAGGGCTGTGAAATTGAGGCTGAAATCCAAGGGGTCTAAACCTCAAGCCCCTGATCAAATTTTGATGAATGCATGTGGAGACCAAAATGCAAAATTTGTAGAGGGGCTTTTATGCAAGATTAGCTAAATTCTGCAAAAGGGTTTATTTGCAAAATTTAACCAAAATGGTGGGGTACTGGGGTGCTATATGATCGGATGTGGGGATCACGACCCCGATCACGTGTGTCCTTGACCTGAATTTGGCCTTGGGCACGGGGGTATTTTGGGTATTTCACCAAAATTCACCGCCAAAAAAGACAATCATTGTTTCGCATGCACGAAATTTGTAGGTTTAACTAGACTTCAAATATGAAATCCTATTTATGCATAGGACTTTAATTAAAGTTCTTAGTTTCCCTTTTTAAACTTCGTGTTCTTATGTTGTACCTGACTTGCTGCTTTTTGTTGCAGATCTGCGATGTCTCCGCGTCGTCCCCGACCTTCCAGGAGTCGCCCCCATTCGCAGCACAGTGAGGAGGAGGCTCCCGCCGTATCTTCCTCAGTAGCCTCCTTCTTCCAGGGTGAGAATTCATATAGATTTTTTTTTCTTGCACCCCTGATTGACTTCTTTGCGGGTCATGAAGGAAGAACCGATACCTCTCTCGCGGAGGGTAAGGTTTCAGACTTGTTTTGCTTAGCCAATTCAAGTCTTCGGATATATTGGGGCGATTCTTGTGTTGTCTTACACCTTGTAGTTCGGTATATGTTGCCACGTTGTTCACGTGATGATGCATACCATTCTTCCGGTGTAGGACACTCAAAATTGTCTCTCCAATTATACCATGAATGAGCTTATCATTCTACTTATGAGACGGATTTTCTGACTCCATCTTTGTATTTTATTGCAGTTGAATTCCCCGCGGGTAGTCTTCCTGCTCATGCCAATGCCGGTTGTAGCCGGGAGGTTTTTTCCTCCACTTCCATTGGGCAAGTCATTAGCCCATTCCCTCAGTTTGACCAGGATCGTTCTGACGATTCCTGCCGTTTAGTACGGGAAGGAGGGCGCCATTGCTTGCGCCAGCTTATCACAGACGCCACTTTTACCGCTGATTCTACTTCCACTCAGGCTTTACAGAAGCCGAGCTTCTTGTTCGGGGATCATGTCGAGGACCCCGCTATACTGACTCTTGGAGAGGAGCACTGGCTGACTCTTGATGGAGGAGGCTGGGCTTCCTCACTTGCCAAGGGGTGGTGGGCGCGCATGACTGGTTTTGTCTTAACGCGCTGGGAGAGGGAACTGAAGAGCAGTGGGTTATATGCACCCATACGAGCTACTATGTACGGAATCCCAGTCAGCTGTCGCCATTTCTTGGCTTTGTTGGAGACCTATATGCCCGATAGCAACACCTTCCTGACCAGCGGTGGTGAGCTAGGGTTGGCCTTGCACGAAATGCATTATGTTTCGGGTCTTCCAATGGGGGACTGTCCGTATCAGGAGTACTTCCCTATGAACCAGCAGCTGGAGTGTATGAAGAAAGATACTCCGGACATGTATGATACACTCTGGGATCTTACATGCCACTACTATACTTCTTTGATCCAAACTTCTCCTCAAGCGAGAAGGAAGAGGCAGGTCAGCTTGAAGCAGTTTGCCAGCTACTTGTTTCAGAACTTGGAGGGTGATTCCAGGGCGCCCATTCATGAATTAGACGTGATGACTCCTTCGGCCGTTGAGGGTAACTCCGGCGAGTCCGTTCATGAGTTAGACATATTGACCCCTTCTGCGATTAATGAGTTGCTGGAAAAGGCTGAGGCTCAATCTTACACCATCGCCAATGCTGAGGGAGCTTTTCCTGCGGGGACCAAGTTTCGCTCTTTTCTCTGCCGTGCACAGAAGTCCATTGGGCCCCGGACTCTATTAGCAGGTTACCTTGCTCTTTGGTTGAAGAAGTGCGTCATCCCGCACCAGCCTTCTGACGCTCTACCCATCGAGGTGCTCTTCCCTGCAGTTCAGCTGGCTTACGGGAGAGAGCTTTCCTTGCTCCCAGCAATGGTTGCTAGCATCCATTGCGGGCTCAGGGGTCTGGTCAGCAGTTTCACACATACGGGTTCTGAACCATCAGCTGAGCTTGTTTGTCCGAAGGTTGAGCTCCCTTACGCATATTTGATGGCGTGGTTCGTTCTTCACCGTCCCGACTTGATGTCAGCACCCAGCGTTGTTGACATCCCTGTCCCCTTCATGCAACTGTTGGAGCAGAGTAGATGGCTTGGGAGCAAATTCAGCGATGTTCAACGAGAGCTTCGGGTTCGCAAGAGTTGGGAGTTCTTTAAGTGTTTCCCTCACTTTTCAGGTCGCTATGGCGACACGCTGATTGATGAGGAGAAACCTAGAAGTGACCGGACCGTTCTTGACGCTGGTTGCTTCCGGTGGTTAGTGAACATCCGTGTAGGATATCTCGTCCTTCGGGTGAAGAACCAGTGCCACATAGAGCCTTATCTCCCTTGCCGCTTTGCTCGACAATTCGGCTATGACCAACTGTATGTCGGGAATCCGAGCCGCAGCCTGCGGGTTGAGGGAGGATTGATTGATGGCGTTCGAGCGTGGCTATGGACGATGGTGGGCTGTACTGGAGCCCGTTTTGCTCTTCCTTCGTACCGGCGTAAGCCATTGATCACTTTCCTCAGCTGCAAGTGGTTCCTTTCTGCATATGAGTCCATCAGCGTGAGGAGCCTCTCAGAGTTGCAGTCCGAGTACGCGGTCCGGGCTGCTATGATGGCTGGTCGCAGAGCTGAGCTTGCTCAGAAGCGGAGAAAAGGGCATGCCAAATCTCTTGTCTCAGACGAAGAAGAACTTCTCCCTACGGGTGACGATGACGAGACCTCCGAGGAAGAGTATGTGGATGCAGATACCGGCAGAGGGGATCTCGATACCGGTTTGTCCCATCTCTTTTAATTTTCATTTTCCATAAATGACAGCTCTTTTTCATTGAAATGGCTATTGTCACTTTAGGTAGGGCAGTCAATGATCATGAGCCACCAGCTCCTACACACGTTGAAACGTGTGATAGGCCTGCGCATGTTCGACCCTATGGTCCTCGGAGGGTTGGTGCCCCGAAGAGGAAGAAGACCGCCCATAAGCCCCATGACGATCAGCGTCCCTGTGGAGTGGACTTAGGGAGCACTGCCGATGGAGGGGGAGGTAACATTCAATTGCTCTTGCTTCAAGGTTGTTTACCTTTTGGGGATTTGTGACCATGTTTTGTGCTTCAGGTTTCTTCGAGGAGGGCGAACTCCCACCGGGTTCGGCGTCCCCTGGCGTTGACAACATGGATTGCTTTGTGCAACAAATGTGCGACGCTTTTCACGATGGGTCTTTGGGCATCGACCTTAACATCGATCTTGAGCAGATAAATAATGTTGAGCCCACAATCCCTTATTCAGGTATATCCGCATCCAATGTCATTTTCCTTATGTAAGGTGAAGGAAGATTTCTCGTTTGAGCTTTCCTCATCCTTCAACATTTGGGTTACCCTGCAGATGTTGCGATGGAGGGGCCAAGCTTCTCGAAGCCGGATGCCGGCTTATTAGCTGACATGCTGGCTGAGCAGACTTCCAGAGGGACCGAGAGACCATTCTTCGGGAACGATTCATCTACCGGTATATATCTGATTTTCTCCCTCTTGCCCGATATTTCATATGACTAATGAATGATTGATTATCGCAGCGTCAACCATTGGAGTTAGCCCGGTATCTATCCCTGGCATATCCAGTTTGCCTCAGAGCGACGGGCTTGCAGGTATGTATACGATTCAGGGATATTGTACTTTCCTATGTTTATCTGTCTTTTGACTAATGAGTGCAATCATAGGACCAGCCGCTAGGACTGATTCTCATATGACTCCTGACATCCCTCAAATGCCCGCGGATAATGGATCTACAGGTATGCAGATCCCAATTCTTCTTATTCGTCTAAATTTTCATTTTGACTAATAAGAGAGTGTCATCATAGGACCAGCAGCTTGGGCCGATACTCTTATGACTCTTGGCATTCCGGCTGCATCTGAGGACATGGGGATTGCAGGTATGTATACGACCTCCTTATCCCGATTCTCCTTACTTGTCCAAATTTCCATTTGGTTAACATAGGAATGTCACTGTAGGACCAGGCGTTCAGCCTGATACTGCTACAGTCCCCGGGGTTGAAAGTCCTCATAGCAGTGGTGCCTCCCCGTCTCTGCCGAGTGGTGCGAGCAATATGTCTGCAGGGGCTGACGTACCCTCTTCTGCTGCTGTCCCGGAGCCTGTCGGCTCTCAACCCGATGGGACATCCGTTGGCGTCGGTATGTTCGGAACCTGCCTTTTGACTTTCCTTTCCATATTCGATAGTTCACTGAGCTTCCAAGTTGTTGCTTGTAGGATCTCGATCTTCTTTGCACGAGCGTGTCCGTAGCCTTTTGGCCGATACTGATCCTGACGGAGAGGCTTTCCGTACGGACCTCAGCTTCTTCACCGCCTGGTATAATGGCTTGATCGAGAAGCTTCTCCACCGAGGAGGCGGCTTCGATCAGTTCCGGCGTTCCTTCTCTCGCCACATGACGATGATGAGGGAAGAAGGATACCCGGAACTGGCTGATTCCTTCACTGCTGATTTCGCTGCCCTGGAGTCAGAGATACGAGAGTTGAAGGAACTGGAGGTTACCGGGGCTTCTTCTTTCGTATCCTCTGAGTTAGAGCATAGGATGGAGCAGTGGCGTGAACTGAGATCTTCCGTCGGGCGTGAGCTTCAGTCACGCGAGAGCTCCCTTGCGCATCTAATGGCTAACATGGCGAGGATGGATAGGGAGAAAGCTGAGTTACTCCGTTCCTTGGACTCGAATCGCGAGGAAGCGACTAGGTTGAAGGAGGCCTTGAAGCGTGCCGAGGAATCCGCCGTTCTTATCGCAGATGACTTGATCGGACTAGAGCGTTCCCGTGACCAGGTACTCGAGGAGTTCGGATCCACTCAGGAGGGATTGATGAAGTTGAAGAGTGAAGCTGCGGAGATCTTGAGCTGTTCTGAGGAATCTGCCCGAGCAGATCTGCAGGCGGGACTTGAGCAGAGTTATGCAGATAGACTTTTTAGCTTAAAGTCTCATATTCTTAGCCGTCAGTTGCCTTCGGGCTAATGAGCTCTTTGTTGTATGCTTTTGACTTGACCTATTAATAGAAACTCCACATTTGCTTCTTTCTTGTGATTTGTCTGCATTTCTTCTGAATGACAGATTTTATGGGATTTTTGGCAAACCCCCAGCCATCAACGGGTTTGATATGCCTTTACCGATCACCGTTTGAATCGGGCTAGCATGTGGATTGTCTAGATCCGTCCCACATGTAACGTTGTGCTAAGAAAATTGCTTTTCTTAGATTTGATGCTATGACTTTGAATACATAGACTTCGTCTTTCTTACGGGAATAGACTACCCGGCAACGCGTGTTAGGCATTGACTTTGGGGTTTTTGGCAAACCCCCAGCCTTCAACGGGTTTGATATGCCTTTACCGATTACCGTTTGAATCGGGCTAGCATGCGGATTGTCGAACTCCGTTCCGCATGTAACGTTGTGCTAAAGGAATGAACTCCCTTAGACTTAATGCTACGACTTTGAATACGTAGACTTTGCCCTTGTTACGGGAATAGGCTACCCGGCAACACGTGTTAGGTGTTGACTTATCCCTACTTAGGATTCGGGATAAAATTCCCCATGCACCAAGTGCGCGGATTGGAAGTTGAAAGTTGTGTCAAAATAGGAGAGGAAGAATTTTATATTCTATCTCCCGATGCTGAAGAGGAAGAATTTTATATTCTATCTACAGCTGGAAAGGAAACTCGAGGTGGGATCCCCACCCCCAGAATCCGGAAGGATGAACTGGGAGCGGGATCTCCACTCCGAGCATCCGGAATGATGAACTGGGAGTGGGATCTCCACTCCGAGCATCGGAAAGGTCCGAGGAGAGGAAGCCGAGACACCCCATGGGGGGTGTCTCGGCCATGGCCGAGACACCCCAAGGGGTGTCTCGGTTTTGGAGCCGAGACACCCCCCTAGGGGGTGTCCTCAACCAGCCCCTACCCCCCCTTTGTTTTCCTATAAATAGGCCCCTAGGGCCTCCATTCTCTTGGCCTTGGTTTTGGGAGAGGAATTTCAGATCTAGAGCTCTAGCCTTTGAGATCTGAAATTCCAGAGAGGAGCGGCGAAGCCCTGCCGGAGGAAGGAGTCGGGGTTTTCTAAGAGAGCGGCGAAGCCCTGCCGGATCGAGGAGTGAGCGAGCCTTCTACAGCAAAGGAGCCTCCTTCTTCATTCCCCTTTCTTTATTTTCCCTTAGTGTTGCCCTTAGCGGTGATACAAAGGAGAGCTAGTGCCTCGTCTTAGCCGAGACATAAGCTTTACACTTCTGAGATCCCACGCGGATCGACGAGGTTCAGAGTTTCTAAAATCCCCCGCGGATAGACGAAACTCTGCCCGATTTTATCGGACCAGATCTGAGTGCCCCGGTGGTCCACGGATATCAACATCCCCGTCACAGGCAAAAGACCCACGCAAGCAAGAGATGATGAACAGATCTTGCGTTTGTTTGAAAAGAGTTGTACCTAGTTTGTTTTCATTGTGTACCGGTCTTATAAAAAGGCTATCTTTTTATTTCATTGTAACGATTGAAGTTGTAATGAATGCAGCAATGAATACAGCAACTTTTTCCGCAAACAATCTCGAGCAATTGATCCTCTTTGGTGGGAACGCCTTGATTTGGGCTTTGTCGGTCCATCGGAGATTCCCTCGAAT
>NW_017973994.1:0-1830 GCF_001876935.1 Asparagus officinalis
CTTCTCTCTTTCCTCCGACGGGTATACGAGGTTAAACTACTTCCCTTATTTCCAATAATGGGAAGTTCCTAGAGAATATTGCTCTTAATATTCTTAAGGATAACCTAATAATATGGCCGAATATAATTAGATTCAGATTCGCCAAAGAGCTGGGGGTGGAATATCGCAATTCATTCCAATGGGAAGTTCCAGATTATGATTAAGAATCTCTCACTGTGGCTATTTAATCATTTCTAAGATGATTAAAACCCTCCTACTATGACTTTCGGAGCACTCTTTCGTTGAAATGAGATTCAATGACTTTATCGGGTTAATCTTCTCTCACGAAACTCCCACAGAGTAATTGTGGAGTGCTTATGATTCACAGTCCTCTACCATAAAATCTCTCACTTATCAAATTAATTGACGGTGGGTCCACCAAAATTCTTCACGATTGAATCCATTCAAACTCCCACTGTATCTAAGCTTTAACACTTCTATTGTTGAAGTCCTGAAACTCCCACAGAGTAATTGTGGAGTGCTTATGATTCACAGTCCTCTACCATAAAATCTCTCACTTATCAAATTAATTGACGGTGGGTCCACCAAAATTCTTCACGATTGAATCCATTCAAACTCCCACTGTATCTAAGCTTTAACACTTCTATTGTTGAAGTCCTGAAAAGACATCCAAAATTTCAATCTGCTGATCTATGGTGATTATCAAACCCCTTCGTGTTAAATCCTAGCCACTTGACACTGAAAACCCCCACCAAGTGATTTATACAAGTTAACATTCTCACTATTATTTGTACCCTACTCCCACTTCTTATTTGGTCAAACCTTTAAATAGTTAGGGCCAGAGCCAAAATCTCCTCTCGATTCCTTTCATGAACGAGAGGTCCACAAATTGAATGATCAAATCTTTTAACAGTTAGGATCGTCTTAAACTCCTATCTCGTCAAATGTATAAACAGTTAGGACCAAAACCAAAATCTCCTCTCGACTCCTTTCATGGAGATGTCCATTCAAATTGGACAGTTAAACCTTTAAACAATTAGAATCGTTCCAATCTCATTTGGTTAAACTTTTAAACAATTAGGACCAAAGGCAAAATTCCCTCTTGATTCCTTCCATGAACGAGAGGTCCACAAATTGAACGATCAAACCTTTTAACAGTTAGGATTGTCTCAAACTCCTATTTGGTCAAACCTTTAAATAGTTAGGACCAAAGCCAAAATCTCCTCTCGATTCCTTCTATGAACGAGAGGTCCACTTAGATTGGACGGTTGTCACGCCCCGCTTCCCAAAATACACGGGAACCGGAACGTGAACAAGCCCGCGACGTATTAGACTGAGGAGAGATAAGTGCTAGACCTCTTCTTCTCAATCTAATACGCTAAGTGTCTAAAAATAAAACAATGCGAAGTCACTGGTCCCCGATCACACATAGCAAGAATATAATGAACAACATAGAATAAAATAATACATTTCATAAATGAATATCATCCCAGACATAATATGCAGGTCAACATGCCCATATACAAAACGATCTGAATGAAATACTGGAAAGTATAATATACATCGATCAACAGAAGTAGAAAGAACTACAAAAGTAAACTAAGGACCAACAGATAATAAAAGAGATGACTAAGCTTCGGCTTCTTCTGCTACGTCTGCAAGGTACTCCTACTGAGAATCATCTGGCTCCTGGCGTATCTCCAAGCTAGACCTGTTCTTCCTCTAAATCTGACGTACACCAGAGAAAACAGGTGTACGTCAGGTGCATAGCGCACGGCAAGACCCGACCCCACAAAGAAAATAGGAACGGTCGAATGACCAATGCAATAA
>NW_017973994.1:4513-9467 GCF_001876935.1 Asparagus officinalis
TCAAATTGGACGGTTAAACCTTTAAACAGTTAGAATCATTCCAATCTTATTTGGTTAAACCTTTAAACAATTAGGACCAAAGCTAAAATCTCCTCTCAATTTCTTCCATGAACGAGAGGTCCACAAATTAAACGATCAAACCTTTTAATAGTTAGGATCGTCTCAAACTCCTATTTACTCAAACCTTTAAATAGTTAGGACCAAAACCAAATCTCCTCTCGACTCCTTCTATGAATGAGAGGTCAACTCAAATTGGACGGTTAAACCTTTAAACAGTTAGAATCGTTCCAATCTCATTTGGTTAAACCTTTAAATAGTTAGGACCAAAACCAAAATTCTCTCTCGATTCCTTCCATGAACGAGAGGTCCACAAATTGGACGGTTAAACCTTTAAACAGTTGGAATCATTCCAATCTCATTTGGTTAAACCTTTAAACAGTTAGGACCAAAGCCAAAATTCCCTCTCGATTCCTTCCATGAATGAGAGATCCAAAAATTGAACGATCAAACCTTTTAACAGTTAGGATCATCTCAAACTCCTATTTGGTTAAGCCTTTAAACAGTTAGGACCAAGGCCAAAATCTCCTCTCTATTCCTTCCATGAATGAGAGGTCCACTCAGATTAGATGGTTAAACCTTAAACAGTTAGAATCGTTCCAATCTCATTTGGTTAAACTTTTAAACAGTTAGGACAAAAGCCAAAATTCCCTCTCGATTCCTTCCATGAACGAGAGGTCCACAAATTAAATGATCAAACCTTTTAATAGTTAGGATCGTCTCAAACTTCTTATTTGGTCAAACCTTTAAATAGTTAGGACCAAACCCAAACTCTCCTCTAGATTCCTTCCATGAACGAGAGGTCCACAAATTAAACGATCAAACCTTTTAACAGTTAGGATCATCTCAAACTCCTATTTGGTTAAGCCTTTAAACAGTTAGGACCAAGGCCAAAATCTCCTCTCTATTCCTTCCATGAATGAGAGGTCCACTCAGATTAGATGGTTAAACCTTAAACAGTTAGAATCGTTCCAATCTCATTTGGTTAAACTTTTAAACAGTTAGGACAAAAGCCAAAATTCCCTCTCGATTCCTTCCATGAACGAGAGGTCCACAAATTAAATGATCAAACCTTTTAATAGTTAGGATCGTCTCAAACTTCTTATTTGGTCAAACCTTTAAATAGTTAGGACCAAACCCAAACTCTCCTCTAGATTCCTTCCATGAACGAGAGGTCCACAAATTAAACGATCAAACCTTTTAACAGTTAGGATCATCTCAAACTCCTATTTGGTCAAACCTTTAAACAGTTAGGATCAAAACCAAAATCTTCTCTTGACTCCTTCCATGAACGAGAGGTCCATTCAAATTGGATGGTTAAATCTTTAAACAGTTAGAATCATTCCAATCTCATTTGGTTAAACCTTTAAACGGTTAGGACCAAAGCAAAAATTTCCTTTCGGTTCATTCCATGAACGAGAGGTCCATAAATTGAACGATCAAACCTTTTAACAATTAGGATCATCTCAAACTCCCATTTGGTTAAACCTTTAAACAGTTAGAACCAAAATCGGAATCACCTCTTGATAAATGAAAGGTTTCCACACATTCCCCACTCGGCCTAACCTTTAAACAAGTTAGGACCAAAGTCGAAATTCCATCTCGATAAATGAGAAATCTACTTTTAGATTGGATAATCAAACCTTTTAATAGTTAGTGTTATCTAAATCTTCTTGACTCTTGGAGTGGAGATCCCACTCTTAGTTTCACCCTTCAGATTCTCAAAGTGGAGATCCTACTTCGAGTTTCTTTTATAACAGGAGATAGAATATAAAATTCTTCCTCTAAACCCAGGATAAAATCCATACATGCATATGAACCAACCTGAACAATTGGTCCTGCAGCCTCGACACTCAGGATCGTCATGCTCCAAAAGAGCTTAAACTGTGTAGACTCTAGTAAACGCACGAGTATAAACTGTGTTAACGCCGGTCAACACGTTATAGTGAAGATTGACGCCGGTTAACGCGCTAATGATTTTCACCAAAATAAGACAAAGGAAAAAATCCAAGTTCAATTACGATCCAGATATGAATTCCCTGTAGGCGATAAAAAGTACCTTTACAGATAAGGCCTAAAATCCGCTTGCATATCCGAGTCGCCCATACAACTTGAAAGTTGAACTCACGAGCATGAAGAGAGATCACCTATGTACTTAACTCGTCAGCACGATCCAAGACCATGCAATCAGCAAGCTCACCTGCACATTTGATTTACCTGCATGAGTCAAATCTACTCACGAGCTGAACCCACCTGTATAGCTAGGCGATCAGCAAACTCGCCTGCCACGCCAGAGTGCTTGGCGATCGCGATATCACGTATAGTGATGGGACTTCCCATTTACCATGACGTGAAGGGAAGGAGAACAGTACTCCGAGCCTATTAGGCAGTTGTCCACGGTACGAGCGACCAGTCGAATCTACGTTGTCGCTAAACTCGCCTGCACACTTGACTCACTTGCACGAGTCAAGTTTGCTCAAGAGCTAAACTCGACTGCATATCCAAGCAATCAGCTAAGCAACAAGCTCGCCAGACACGCCAGAGTACTGTGCAGCCATAATATCACGTACAGTGATGGGTCTTCCCATTTTGTCGTGACGTGAAGGGAAGGAGTACAGTGCTCCGAGCCCATCAAGCGACTGCTCATAGTACAAGTGATAAGTATGGCATCTCTTAATAGTACATGGTCACAAGGGAGTGACCACACTGTCTCTCCTCTATTTAAGAGGCTCTCCTGACTACAGGAAAAGGGTTAGAGGGTTCAAGGTTCAAGGTTGGCGGTTTGATAATTGATTAATCAATTCAGTCAATTAACCGGACTACCAGCTCTCAGCTTCCGATCGAGCTAAGGACCCGCTCTCTGCATTATTCTTGCACTGTAGTATCTCCTTTTAGCTCTCAGTCTTGACCGCTATTAAACTCAGAGACTCAAACTCGACAAACACGAGCTTTCTACTGCATATTGAAGCTCTCCTGCAACCTCAATCAAATCATCCAAGGGAAGCAGACTCAGTGCGAGAACTGAGCGAGGCATCCTATCGCTACCAAAGTCCCCATGTTAAATAAGGAGGACATTCCCTCCGCTTATATTATAATTTCAATTCATTAGTTTGTAATAAGCTATTCTTATCAATACAAACGAAATCCTTGTTTCGGGAAATTAAAATTTATACCTACAGTAGGTGGTGACTACAGTGGGAGAAGCTGTTTCCTCAACCGAAATGGTGGTAGTATAGTTCGACAAGGTTGTTGTCGGGATAACCGTGGAGTTCCTAGAAATCAAGTTCGACCAAGCCAAGTACGAAGAGTACTTGTCTTCCTCCTCCTCTAGTAGCAATGCGTCCTGCAAACGCCACAGAGTCGTGCGTAGAGGCCGACCTCAAACGGTCAAAGCCTCCGCACCTGAGGACTCTATCCGAGGTTTGGTAGGGAGCCTATTCCCTCCGAATTGATCAAGGCCAAGCCAAAGGTCAAGAGCATAGGGAAAAAGACTGGCAAATAGATCGCCAAACGACTCTCGTAGATCCCCGCTCAGGAGGAGATGGTGGTTCGCCTCAGCACATACCATGTCATCATGATCCGCACAGATGCTCCTCTCTCAAGAAGAGCCCGGCAGCGGCGACGACAGGCCCTCACCCAGCAAAAGGCTTAGTCCTTCGCATTGTATGATAGCATGAATTATTATTCAGGTCTAAAAAACGCAAAACGGAGACGCAACCCTTCTAATGCTGAGGAAGTCACCAAACCAGGTGACTCTCGCGTGCAGGCGAGATTCGTTCTGATCACAACACCTCCTATTTCGGCGAGTCTAGTACTCCTGGCAAGCTTGGTCACCAAGCGAGCTAACCAAAATAGACAGACTTCGCTTCTTAGGTCACATCCCTGAAGAAAACAGACCGCCCAGATCAGGCGAGCCTACCCAAATAGGCAGGCCGTCAGGAGCAGGCGGCCCCATCGAATAAAAGGCTTGCTCAACAGCCTTCCAAAATAGGATCTCCTCGTCGAAGGAAGAACCATCGAAGGAGGCTCGCCCCGACGATTTAGAGCTACCATCCACTACAATTAATATGACGGGCAAGGGTAAGACCATACTTTCTAGTTCTCCAGATTCAGACTCTTTCCTGGGGCCTAATCATCCGCTTGTTCAACGCGAATGAGACGATATATTCCGGCATACCCGTTGTCGTACGGGAGTGAATATCGGGTTCGATTATGCAACCTTAGTGCCTCCCTCCGGTGGGGAAGAGGAGGTTTGCTCGACAGCCTCCACATCCCAAACCTCACACTCGAAACATGACAAACTAGCAAGGGTGTACATGGCTGACACCATGCATGACCAAACGATGGCCAAGAAGTTCGAGGAACATCAGGCTGCCATCGAGTTCATAAAAGACATGTTGGAGAAACTTTTGAACAAAAAGAAGAAGAAAAGAGCCACGCGTACCCCACAGTGGCCGACGGGGAACAAAGATTGGGAGCCCACTCCTAATTATACAATAGAGTTGGAAGATAATGTCAGCCCACATTCGGATCATTCTTCCAAGACATCGTTAGGGACGTCTCATATTGGGGGTACCATCCGAGACAAGAGGTTTGATGAGTTCCAAACCCATCTCAATGCCTTGAAGATTCAACAAAACATGAACAAACTGAGGGTGGTCCAGCCGTATCCTATCGAGTGGGATACGGTCCCATACCCAGCGAAGTTCGAACCCATTAGTTTGGTGTAGTTTGATGGCAAGGGATCTCCCTCACAATATATCTACTACTTTATGTCCCAAACCGGGTTCCTTATGGGGAACGATGCGACTCTCACTCAGTTGTTCATCGGCACCCTTAAAGGGGTAGCATTTGAATGGTTATGTAAGTTAGAACTCGGCTCCATCACATCATGGGC
>NW_017973995.1:0-7698 GCF_001876935.1 Asparagus officinalis
TCTTGACTCCTTAAAATTATAAGAGTCATCAGATTGTAACTCCCAATGCTGATTATGATGGGTATTAAATTAGAGCTTTCATCGATCTATGTGAAAGCTTACAAACTGTAACCTTCTAGAAGCCGCCAAATTATAACTTCCATCATCAGTGTTTGATTGAGATAAGCTATCTGTAGTAATTTTTAGACAGCCTACAGAACCCCCCTCTAAAGTTTTTGAAAGTTTGCGGTTGATTGGCACTAATTTTTGAAATACTTTGGATCTTAACTCTGATCTTAGAGCGGTTGATTCCTTATCATAAAGGAGTTGTTCTCTGCACCTTCTTTGAAGGCATCTTGGTTGAAGGGAATTTCCACACAAGACCTGTGTGAGGATGAGCTTCAAAGAGAACTTGTAGAGACAGTATAAGCTACTCATGAGCAGAATCTCTCAAACATCACAGCTCACATCCATTCAGCTAATGGGCCTGCAAACATTCATTGGATTTTTAGCAAACACTCAGCCTATAAATGGTTTTGATAAGCCTTTACCGACTAACGTTTGAGTCGGGCTACCATGTGGATTGTCTAAGTTCATTCCACATGTAACGTTGTGCTAAAAGAATGAACTCTCTTAGTCTTAGTGCTAAAAGAATGAACTCTCTTAGACTTAGTGCTACAATGTGAAAGATTCGTTACTCTTAATCTAGTGGATTTTAGGTAACCAACCCTTAAGCTTGATTAAGACATAGCAGAGCAGGAATTTTGTAGTTAACAGAGGTGTTTTGTTGAACATATCAACTTAGAAGATTTGTTACTCTTAATCCAATGGATTCCAAGCAACCAACCCCCAATCTTGATTAAGACTTAGCAAAGTCGCCATCTTTTGTCTAGTGGGAAAATTCAAAGAAGTCAATTGAGAATTAAATTTGTATTATTCTCTCTGATAGACTCAGAAAAAGAATGAATTGCAATTCTCTCGATACAACTTCTTTCTAACAAACTTAGATAAGAAATTACAATCTCCTTGTATCGGATTCTCGATTTACAAAAGAAAGAAGGGATCGACGGAGATTCTTCCCTTTGTTTAACCTAGGTTCTTCTTGGTGTAGATGGGAGTTTAGATTCTTGTATCCCATTGACAATCTGAACACCTCCGCTTACGACCACCCTCTATCGCCCCTCCTTGAGCGAACGTCCGCTGCGATCGAACTTCGCCCGATAGCAAGTATAAAACTTTTGCCATGACGTTTGATAAACTCCTAAACGCAATTGAAACTCTATGAAATGGCTTGATATAACTACAAATCGGTTTAGATAAGCCAAGATGCAGCAACAGCCCTCCTTAGCCAAAGCCATGCCTCTGACTCCTCTCCCAAAAAGGCGATAAAAATACCTATCATCTCTTAAGATGTATCTGCCCAAAACAAGATCCTTTCCGTTTACTGCCCGCCGAAAAAAGCATGATGAATTGGGTGCATCTCGAACTCAGACTTCGAGATTCCCACTCATTATTACCCAGGCGCCCGCGATTTTAATTGTATAACCGCTACCCCTTACAAGTCTCTCCTTAATTAAGGTTTAATGGGGTGCTACACCATTCCCCAATAAATCTCTCCCATGATTAGGGTTGTGCATACCCTCAAAATCCGTGCGGAAGCAAAAACGGATTTTTAGACACTCGTTCAAACTCCCGTGCTTTAACGAGTCAAATGCAGAATTCTATCAGTTCTGCCTGCATAGACCTCTCGCGCCAATTCTGGCACCTAGCACGCCCGGGGCTGTTGCGCCCCTCTTCCATTTAGAGCCTCTGCCCAATTAATGCCACGAATTCTATGTTCTGGACCTGCGCATAGTACAGTTTGCGGCGCTGCCATTACTCCCAAAACCGCTAAGCCGACGAACTCTGCGTTTTGAGTCCCAAAAACGCTAGCCCATAACCTCTGCGTTTTGTCTGTCTGGGATACCAGAGATGAACCTCGTATTTTGCATTCCCACGCAACTCCTGCACTTTTATCGCCTATGACCACGCGCACCGCTAAAGATGAAACTCTGGTGTTTGAGCTCCACGCAAATCTCTGCCCATCCTTTAGTTGCTTGCGGCGACACAGAGATAACTCTACATTTTGACTCCGATAGAATGATAGAGACGCAGCCCGCATGTAGGGCTTGGAGAGAAACTTCAATCTAAAGCTCGAATGTTTATAGTGCCGGAAGTCCCAGGTTCCTTGCCCCCTGACGCGACTTCACAAACATATAACCTTGCCTACGGACGAACACGCCAGCGCCATAAATTTTCAAACCGTAAGTGAAATATGCGCGACGAAATCATAAATAAAAACTTAATTATCTCCGATGAGATGGATGCCGCACCCCAAACACCGCCCTAAGAGTTCCCCGCTTTGCTTCCCGCCCCGTTCGTCAAATTCCCCTTACCCGGCTATTTATGCAGAAATATTAACATTTTGCATTTGAACGCAGACCCAGTCAATTCTTCAATAGTCTCTTTTGCTAGAGCGTTACAAAGATCATCATCCTATAACCTTCATCTTGGCTCCTTAAAATTATTAGAGTCATCAGATTGTAACACCCGCTGCTGATTATGAAGGTTATTAAATTAGAGCTTTTATCGATCTACGTGAAAGTTTACAAACTGTAACCTTCTAGAAGCCGTCAAATTATAACTTCTATTATTAGTGTTTGATGGAGATAAGCTATCTGCAGTAATTTATAGACAGCCTATAGAACCCCCTCTAAAGTTTTTGAAAGTTCTTGACTGGTACGAATTTTTGAAATACTTTGGATCTCAACTCTGATCTTGGAGCTGTTGGTTCCTTGTCATAAAAGAATTGTTCTCTGCACCTGCTTTGAAGGCATCTTAGTTGAAGGGATTTTTCACGCAGGACCTGTGTGAGGATGAGCTTAAAAGTGAAACTGTAGTGACGATATAAGCTACTCATGAGCAGAAGCTCTCAAACATCACATCACAGCTTACATCCATTCAGCTGATGGACCCGCAAACATTCATAGGAATTTTAGCAAACCCTCAGCCTATCATTGGTTTTGATAAGCCTTTGCCGACTATCGTTTGAGTCAGACTAGCATGTGGATTGTCTAAATCCAGTCCATGTGTAACGTTGTGCTAAAAGCTTTGTTCATATTGCTTATCCTAGCTCATATATCTTGTTTTATTTCATACTTGCTAGGATAACTTGCTATTAGTTTAATTGATATAAAATCGGATTAGATTAACATAAGACCCTAATCTCCCCCTTCTACGGTCTAACACCATGCATATAAGGCATAGATTTTTGCTGCTACGATGTTGAATATGTAGACTTTGCTATTATTACGGGAATATGCCACCTAGAAACATGTGTTAGATGCAGACTTATCTTTAATTAGGGATCGAGATAAATTCTCTCATGCGTGAAAGACATGAATTCTGGTGTTATTAATAACCTCCTACGATATTGAATACGTAGTATTTGCCGATGTTTCTTCCTGTATGATTAAAATACTAAAAGAATGTTGGAAGTGTCAGAGGTATAATATTAACTTGGCATGAATTTTCACTTAGAGTGAAATTCAAAAAATTTCTTTATTATCAATAGGATACTTCTAGAAAATCTTTAATCCATTGTGGATTTTATAATGAAAACTTACTATTATTGTTGAAAAAGGATTAACAAGTTCATTGGGGGTTAACAGTTAGAGGTGTGATGTTAACCTAACAGTATTTTATGGGCCTATCGTTCTATTGAAGAGAGTTGATAAGTTGATTTGGTCGTCAGAGGTATGATGTTAACTTGACGGATTTGTGGACCTATCGCTCTATTAAAGAGAGTCAATAAGTTGATTTGGTCGTCAGAGGTCTGATGTTAACTTGACGGGTTTGTGGACCTATCGATCTATTGAAGAGAGTCGACAAGTTAATTATCAGAGGTGTTTTGTTAACGTGATAAGATTGTGGTCCTATCGTCCTATTGAAGAGAGTCGATAAGTTGATTGTCAGAAATGTTTTGTTAACATGACGTCATCCGATATGTAATTTTAACGTTATAAAAGGATTGGTTGTCAGAGCTGTGATATTAACGTAATAGAATTTCTTACGATCGGAGTAATTTGAGGACTTATCATCCTATTGAAGAGGTTTAATAAGTGGATTGTCAGAGGTGTGATGTTAACATAACAATAATTTGTTACGATTGGAGAACCTTTGTGGACTTATCATACAATTGAAAAGGATTGATAAGTTAATTGTCAGAGGTGTAATGTTAACGTGACAGGAATTTGTTATGCTCGGAGCAACTTTGTGGACTTATCGCTCTATTCGAGAGAGTTGATAAGTTGATTGTCAGAGATAATATTAACATTATAAGAATTTGTACTTGTGATTCGAACAATATTTTGAAGACTTAGCATCTTGCTGGAGAAGATTACGATTTGAGCAATTTTGAGGACCTATCATCGTATTGACAAGGATTAATATGTTGATTGTCAGAGGTATATTATTAACGTGACAAATTAGGAGTGATGCAAGCTGAATTCAAACTTCGTAGGAATGATGATTGTCAGAAGTGTAATGTTAACCTGACGATGTGAAAGATTCGTTACTCTTAATCTAGTGGATTTCAGGTAACCAACCCCTAGTCTTGATTAAGACTTAGTAGGGGAGGAATTTTGTAGTTGACAGAGGTGTTTTGTTAAACATATCAACTTAGAAGATTTGTTACTCTTAATCCAAGGGATTCTAAGCAACCAACCCCCAGTCTTGATTAAGACTTAACAGAGTCGCCATCTTTTGTCTGGTGGGAAAATTCGAAGAAGTCAATTAAGAATTAAATTTGTATTATTTTCTCTGATTGACTTAGAAAAAGAATGAATTACAATTCTCTCAATACAACTTCTTTCTAACAGACTTAGAAAAGAAATTACAATCTTCTTATATCAGATTCTCGATATACAAAAGAGAGAAGGGATCGACGGAGACCCTTCCCGTTGTTTAACCTGGGTTCTTCTTGGTGTCGATGGGATTTTAGATTCTTTTATCCCGTTGACGATCTGAACACCTCACTGGAACGTTGTCTTCGCCTCTTGACTCGACGTCTTGGATGAACTTGTAAAGCAAGTTTGAAACTTTTGATGAGTTGATAACTCTAAACAAGTTTGAAACTCTATGAAAGGGTTGATATAACTAAAATTGGTTTGTAAGACAAGGATGAAGAACGCTTCTTTTTCCAAAGAATGCTCTAAGCTCTCCAAGGGTAAATGCTAATCTCCCTTAAAGATAATCTGCCAAATGATCTCTCTTTTGCTACCGAAAAAAGGATGAATTGGAGATCTCTGACTCAGTTGAGTTTTCAACTATTTATAGGAGATTAAGGGGTATAAATGCCCTATTAAATCTCTCCTTAATAAGGGTTTAATGGGGTGTAACTGTCCCTCATAAATCTCTCCATGATAGGGTGGTGATCCCCTCAAATCGTGGGGAGAAAACGGTTTTTAGAACTGTTCAACTCGTGTTTGAACGAGTCAAATGCAGAATTTATGTTCTGGGCATGAACTCTGTATTCTGGACCTGGATGCAGTGTTGGGCTCTACATTTGAGCCTACAAATGCACGAATTCTGCGTTCTGGACCTGGGATGCAGAGTTGGGCAATGCATTTGAGTCCGAAACGTAGCCACGAACTCTGCGTTTGGAGTCCGGAACGCAGTCACGAACTCTGTGTTTTGAGTCCAGAACGCAACCATGAACTCTGTGTTTTGAGTCTGAAACATAGCTATGAACTCTGCGTTTTGTTGTTGGGACGCATAGATGAACTCTGCATTTTGAATCCATGAACTCTGCATTTTATCGTTGGGACGCAAAGATGAACTCTGTGTTTTGAGTCAACGAACTCTAGATTTTGTTGTTGGGACACAAAGATGAACTCTGTGTTTTTACTCTATAATGTAGAGACGAGCCTCAAGCGGGCTTGGCGAGCTTCAATCTAAGTCTAATGTTTAGGGGATGTTCAGTCTTACAAACGGACTTCAGAATATAACTTCCTACGAAGAACAGGTCATAACTTTCAAACAGTAAGTTGGAATCGGACGAATTATATATAAAAATCAACTATCTCGATGAGATGGAGCCGACCAAACTGACCCTAAGAGTTCGATTTGCTCCCCTCTTTCGCCAAATTCCTTACAGTTTGAGAGATATCTGCATTTTGATTTGAAGAGATCGTTAATTTGTAGTCTCTTTTGCTAGAGTGTTGCAAAGATCGTCATCTTGTAACCTTCATCTTGGCTCCTTAAAATTATGAGAGTCATCAGATTGTAACTCTCGATGCTGATTATGAAGGCTATTGAATTAGAGCTTTTATCGATCTACGTGAAAGTTTACAAACTATAACCTTCTGGAAGCCGTCAAATTATAACTTCCATCATCAGTGTTTGATGGGGATAAGCTATCTGCAGTAATTTTTAGACAGCCTACAGAACCCCCTTTAAAGTTTTGAAAGTTCGCAATTGACTGGCACAAATTTTTGAAATACTTTGGATCTCAACTCTGATCTTGGAGTTATTGATTCCTTGTCATAAAGGAGTTGTTCTCTACACCTGCTTTGAAGGCATCTTGGTTGAAGGGATTTTCCATACAGGACCTGTGTGAGGATGAGCTTCGAAGAGAAACTGTAGTGACGATATAAGCTACTCATGAGCAGAAGCTCTCAAACATCACGTCACATCTCACATCCATTCAGCTGATAGGCCTGCAAACATTCATTGGATTTTTGGCAAACCCTCAGCCTATCAATAGTTTTGATAACCCTTTACCGACTATTTTTTGAGTCGGTCTAGCATGTGGATTGTCTAAGTCCATTCTACATGTAATGTTATGCTAAAAGAATAAACTCTCTTAGACTTAGTGTTATGATACCGAATACATAGACTTTGTCAATTTCACGGGAATGGACTACCCGGTAATGCGTGTTAGACGTAGACTTATCTCTAATTAGAGATCGAGATAAAGTCCCCCATGCATGTAAGGCATGTTTTTTTGCTGCTACGATGTTGAATACGTAGACTTTGCTATTATTAAGGGAATATACCACCCGGCAGCATGTGTTAGATGCAGACTTATCTCTAATTAGGGATCAAGATAAAGTCTCTCATACGTGAAAGATATGAATTCTGATGTTATTAATAACCTCCTACGACATTTAATACGTAGGCTTTGTCGCTGTTTCTTCCTGTATGATTAAAACACTAAAAAAATGTTGGAAGTGCCATAGGTATAATACTAACTTGGCATGAATTTTCACGTAGAGTGAAATTCAGAAATTTTCTTCCTTATAACTAGGATAATTCTAGAAAATCTTTAATCCACTAGGGATTTTATAATAAAAACTTGTTATTCTTGTTAAAAAAAAGGATTAACAAGTTAATTGGGAGGTTAACTGTTAGAGGTGTGATGTTAACCTAATAGTATTTTATGGGTCTGTCATTCTATTGAAAAGAATCGATAAGTTGATTTGGTCGTCAGAGGTGTGATGTTAACTTGACGGGTTTGTGGACCTATCACCCTATTAAAGAGAGTCGATAAGTTAATTGTCAGAGGTGTTTTGTTAACTTGATGGGTTTGTGGACCTATCACCTTGAGAGATTAATTGTCTCCAGGAACAATATTTCATAACCCTCATTTGTACTAGAAGGTTGGTCTGCAAGTTATGT
>NW_017973996.1:0-1263 GCF_001876935.1 Asparagus officinalis
CGCGTGGTCTGAGCCTCTTTCAAGATCTGATTTTTATTGGATCCACGAGCTTTCCCTCAGGTAAATCCTGAACTGTTTTAGTATTTTTTATGCTTAATTCAATTTATGAATTTGTGGGGTCACATGCGAGGGTTAGGATTAAGATTTGGCGCCTCGAGCTCACCTCTCAGGGGGGAAAATTGCAAAAAGAGGAACTTTTTTCTGGATCTGATCCCTTAACTTATTTTGTAGGTCTCTATGTCTCGTATTGCGAGGGGTCAATCCTCTACCGCGTCGGCTGATGGCGCGCCTCCCTCTTATGCTGGTGAGCTATTTTTGGAAATTTACAAATTAGTCCATTTTTTCTTGGAAATTTGCAAATTGATCCTTTTCACCCCATTTTGTTCCCCTTGGCGAGGCAATCGGGAAGAGCCTTGATTCTCCTTGGCGAGGATCGACGCTTTAAAGATATGTTTTGCTTGGTCAAAACCATATCTCAAAATCAATAAAGGGGGCGTTTTGACGCTGCATTGTGCCTTATAAGGCAGGGATATATATAGTCGATATACCCTATCTTATAAGTGCATAATGTGGCCAAATCGTCTCACCCTTTATAAGGCAGTGACTCTATCTTACCCATTCGTAGGATGAGTTCAACTTCCTTTTATGATTGAGACTAACAACTGTTTAAATATTTGCTTCCAGTGGAATATCCTTCTGGGGCGTTCTCATCTCACGCAGTGTACGGGCGTCGTAGCGAGTATTATTCGACTTCCGACGATTTTTCCCCTATCCCAGTCACTTCTCAGTTTGCTTCGGGCACGTCGACAGAGGTTGCCCAAGTGGTGAAGGAAGGTGGACATCGAGCTCTTCGCCAGTTGATTACAGATGCGCCCCTCGTGAAGGATGCCAGTTCGATTCAGCCTCTCAAAAAGACCGACTTTTTATTTGGCGATTCTGCCAGAGATCCGGATGCCGTGTTTATTGATGCTGAGCAGTGGCTTCATAAGACTGGCAGTGGTTTCATATATTTGCCGAAGATTCCTCGGCATCGTTCGTTGACTGAGCTCAGGCGTCAGGCTGTGACACGGGAGATGTCGTGGCGCTTGACGGAGGAGCATGAGAGCGTTCACTGCGAATACATTACTCATCAGGCAGCTCCTGGTTCGAGCAGGAGTCACATCACTGGATTGCATCCTGGAGTATTGGGGTTAGATGCACCGCCACGTAACGAGCTTCTTGCCGCTGCTTCTACTTTGAAGAATCGTCTCGCTGCTTTAGGAC
>NW_017973996.1:1659-1984 GCF_001876935.1 Asparagus officinalis
AGCTTGCCTATAAAAAGGAACTTTCGCTTCTTCCGGTGATGGTGGCTAACATTCATCGAGGACTTCGACAGATTTCTGGTGCTTTTACACGGAAGGAAAGTAGACCACCGACTCAGATTCCTACCATTAAGGTGGAGCTTCCGTACACTTATTTAATGGCTTGGTTCGTCCTTCATCGTTCCGATATGATGTCAGTACCGTATGCTACAGACCCCTCCGCTCCCCTACTACAGCTGTTTGAGAATGGCAAGTGGGAGGGGTGAGGATTCCCTGACGTCAGACAGCAGCTACAGGTCCACAAGTGTTGGGCGTTTTCCGCTTGTTT
>NW_017973996.1:2021-2613 GCF_001876935.1 Asparagus officinalis
GAGGGAGTATCGAACTCATTTAGACGTCGGCTGCTTTAACTGGCTGGTGAACATCAGGCCGGGTTATCTGACTTTCCGGGTGAGGAATCAGTGTTTCATAGAGCCATACCTACCCTGCCGATTCGCTCGCCAGTTTGGCTATGATCAGCTTTATGTCGGGAATCCACGTCAGCAGCTTCGGACCCACGGCGGTTTGGTGGACGGTCTTCGTGCATGGTTGTGGACCGTGACGGTTGTACTGGTGCTAAGTTCAGTCTCCCGAGTTCTGAGCGGCAGTTGAACCTCACCTTCCTAAGCTGCAAGTGGTTGTTAGCAGCCAATAAGACTATTCCTGTGAAGCCGATTGCAGAGCTAGAGGCTGAGGAGGCTTCTCAGGCTGATTCCCGTATGATTTGGGAAAATGCTCGATCACAAAGGGCACGGCACAAGACCCGTCTATTGACGAAGAGGGGAAAGAAGANCCCTTTATCCTCCAGAATTATTAAGCCTGACAATGGTTTGATGTTTCAGGGACCAGAGCTGACCAAGATGAAGAGTTCCGTCCTTCTCCCCAGGCGAGACCTTCGATTATTGTTCCTGTTGCTAGGCGGAA
>NW_017973996.1:6214-6685 GCF_001876935.1 Asparagus officinalis
GGACTGAACCCTCGGTCGATTTGAAGTTGTTTCGATGCTCGATTCAGCTTCAATTTGAATTCTGGTTCAAATTTGGTTCAAATTGGTTCAACCTGGTTCAAGGCTGGTTCAACCTGGCTCAAGGTTGGTTCAGGACTGGTTCAAGACTGGTTCAGACTGGTTCATCCTGGTCTGGTCTGGTTCAGTCTGGTTTGGCCTGGTTCAGCCTGGTTTGGCCTGGTTCAGCCTCCTTTGAACTGATTTAGACTGGTTTGGTCTGGTTCAACCTGGTCCGGTCTGGTTCAAGGCTGGTTCACCTATAAAAGAGCTCTTTTTTCCCCTCCTCTAGGGCCGGCCACCTCTATCCCCTTTTTTTGAATTTTCTCTTCCCTCGTGCATCCTTTCTCCCTTAAATCTTCATATTTGTCTTAGATCTACCCTTCCTCTTGATCTTAGACTGAAAAATCCCTCAAAATTTCCATATTTAAAGTT
>NW_017973996.1:6934-7446 GCF_001876935.1 Asparagus officinalis
TTGTCACCCTAACTAAAAATTTTTCTGTATCTGACCCCCTGACTTACTTTGTAGATCATCATGTCGCGTGTCCCGAGAGGTCGCTCCCCTGCTGCGTCGGCTGATGGCGTGCTTCCCTCGTATGCTGGGGAGCTCTTTTTTGGGCTTATTTGTAGATTTGTAGATTAGTCCTTTATCCCCATTTTGTTCTCCTTGGTGAGACAATCGGGAAGAGCCTTGATTCTCCTTGGTGAGGATCGACGCTTTAAAGATGGGTTTTGCTTGGTCAAAACCATATCTCAAAATAAATAAAGGGGGCGTTTTGACGCTGCATTGTGTCTTATAAGGCAGGGATATGTTTTTGATATATCCTACCTTATAAGTGCATAATGTGGCCAAATAGTCTCACCCGGAATTAACAAACGTTTAATTGCTTGTTTTCAGTGGAGTATCCTTCCGGAGCATTTTCATCTCATGCGGTGAACGGACGTCGTGACGAGTATTATTCGACGTCCGATGATTTTTCACCCATT
>NW_017973996.1:7586-7754 GCF_001876935.1 Asparagus officinalis
ATTACGGATGCGCCTTTCGTGAAAGATGCCAGTTCTGTTCAGTCTCTCAGGAAGACTGACTTTTTATTTGGCGACTCTGTCAGAGATCCTGATGCAGTGTTCATTGATGCCGAGCAGTGGCTTCATAAAAATGGCGGGGGGTTCCTATATTTGCCAAAGATTCCTCGA
>NW_017973997.1:0-9010 GCF_001876935.1 Asparagus officinalis
CCCCCTAGGGGGTGTCCTCAACCAGCCCCTACCCCCATTGGTTTCCTATAAATAGGCCCCTAGGGCCTCATTTCTCTGGGCCTTGGTTTTTAGAGAGAAATTTCAGATCTAGAGCTCTAGCCTTTAAGATCTGAAATTCCAGAGAGGGGCGGCGAAGCCCTGCCGGAGGAAGGAGTCGGGGTTTTCTAAGAGAGCGGCGAAGCCCTGCCGGATCG
Organism: Asparagus officinalis; assembly: GCF_001876935.1. NCBI lineage: Eukaryota > Viridiplantae > Streptophyta > Magnoliopsida > Asparagales > Asparagaceae > Asparagus > Asparagus officinalis. The sequence goes on from NW_017973997.1 coordinate 216, forward strand.
AGGAGTGAGCGAGCCTTCTGCAGCAAAGGAGCCTCCCCCCTTCTTCATTCCCCTTTCTATTTTCCCTTAGTGTTGCCCTTAGCGGTGATACAAAGGAGAGCTAGTGCCTCGTTTTAGCCGAGACATAAGCTTTACACCTCTGAGATCTCACGCGGATCGACGGGGTTCAGAGTTTCTAAATCCCTTCGCGGATAGACGAAACTCTGCCCGATTTTATCGGACCAGATCTGAGTGCCCCGGTGGTCCACGGATATCAACATCCCCGTCACAGGCAAAAGACCCACGCAAGCAAGAGATGACAAACAGATCTTGCGTTTGTTTGAAAAGAGTTGTATTTCTTTTGTTTTCATTGTGTATCGGTCTTATAAAAAGGCTATCTTTTTATTTCATTGTAACGATTGAAGTTGTAATGAATGCAGCAATGAATACAGCAACTTTTTCCGCAAACAAGCTGGCGACCACAGTGGGAGCCAACGGCATCGCAACCGACGCCGTCGTGACGCAACCAGCACTCAAGATCGGGGTGAATAAAGAACACGAGCTCGATCAACACCGGTTCAAAGAAGGCCTCTCTGCCTCCTCCTCCAGACCCGCCTCTCCAAACGGGTACAGAAAGGTAACCTCTTTCATAAATGATTGCAGGTCCTTCGGTTCAAAAATCCAAGACCCCGTTGCCGCCTCTGCACTTGCACCACGCGACGTCCCCACGTCGTCCAAAATGGTCGAGATCGCAGATCCGGACTCCTCTTCCGCCGAGGAGATGACTTCTGAAGACGCTCCGGCATTATCAAAGAGAGCACGACAAAGACAGCGTCAACGTCTTGCTCGACAGCTGGCCGAAGCTTTGGAGCCGATGGATGGGATCCGCTATAACGTAGATCTAAAATCCAGGCAACGCCAGGAGCAACCACGGCAAACAACCAGCCCCTCCTCCGAAGCAGAAACGAACAAATGGGTTCAAGTCAAAAGAACCCGTTCTACTCTCGAGGAGCGAATCCAGAAGCGTCGCGCCTTGCGTGCGCATGCCCGAGCCCTAGTCCAAAAAGCACGAGAAATGCTAAAGGGAGAGGCAGTTAAGAGATCGCCGAAATCCGAACGAGTTTGGATGCCGAAGGCCAAAACAACGCCTAAGGTAAAAGCAGGTAATATTGCTCTCCAACCTTCGTCCATTTCAGGTCCCGAACCTTCGGTAAAGCCCCACCGCAGCGTGGATTTCCCCAAGTTCAAGAATCCTCCGAAGGATCGTATCGGTGCTCTACCCGAGAAGCGAGGAAAAGCACTTGTCAAAGGGAGCTGGGGATCGCTGAAGGAGCTTCAAGCCAACATCCAGACTGGGGGTCGTGCGCAATCTCCTAACAAATCGATCTTTGCAACAACCAGCTCGGCGGTGCGTGCAAAGGACCAAGAGCCCGTTAAGGTTTCACCCTCACAAAGGAGTGATTCCAAACGTGCGACTCTTGCAGAGGCCAACAAGGCAATGTCTACTCAGAAGAAGACGCGTCGAACAAACGAACGCGTTATACCTGAGAACCCATGTGAGCAGCCGATAGGTTACTCCGACGGCAACGTCGATGAGTTGTACTATCAGGCTGGGGGTGCGGATGAATCTCGAAAGAGAAACACCCGGGAAGCGGATTCTCACTGTCCGTGTACCAAAATTATCAGGGCAGTATTATCAGCCTGTAGCTGCCCCAAGACCGCTCCACAGAGGGTCTCGATATCCGAGGGAATCTCCGATGGAACGACAAAGCCCAAATCAAGGCGTTCCCACCAAAGAGGATCGATTGCTCGAGATGATGAACCCCTAGAAGTGACTATCAACATGGTCAACAAGGGAAAATCCCCAATCATTTCAAGTGATTCCGACCCTAATTCCTCTCCAGGAAGCAGGGTCAATTCGGGAACAGCTCAGCTTCAGCTAGAAGCCGTCAGATATGACAATTACTGTGGGATCCATGAGGGAGTACATTCCGATGATGAACTCTCGGATTCCTATTCCGCTCTCGCTTCTGACGACACAACGTCTAGCATAGGGCAAGCTCGAGAGGTGCTCATGGTCAATACAGATCAGATAGCCAAAATCATTGAAGAGGCCCTGACTAAGCAGAAGGAAATCTTCAAGTTTGAAATGGAAGTGGCTATGCAAGAGATGAGACAAATGCACGATCAACGAATCCGAGCTCTGTCGAACCGGCTAGTCGAGTCCAACCATCGCACCCAGAACGCTGCAGTCAACAGCGAGCCGGAGGTGGTCGAAATCGTCATGGCCAACGCACCACCCAAGAATACTGGGGGTGGCCCCACTAAAATTAACAGCGCTGGGGGTGGACCCACCAGTGATGATAGCGCTGGGGGTGGACCCACCAGTAGTGACAACACTGGGGGTGGCCGTATGATTCCTCTCGAAACTTATCCAAAACAGGATATGGGTGAGGCCGAAAAGATAAAGGAGCTCGAAAGAAAAATCGAAGCCCTAATGTTTGTTCGGGAGGTGAAGAGGACCGGCATTCCGTGTCCTTACCCGAGAAAGTGGGATTCGATCCCGTATCCGGCGAAGTTCAACCTGATCAACTTCACGCCGTTCAACGGAAAGGGCTCGCCCACTCAACATCTGATCTACTTCAAGTCTCACTTGGGAGTAATCTCGGGCAACGAGCCTTTGATGGTTCGGTCATTCGTTGGCACCCTTCGCGGGCCTGCCTTCGATTGGTACCGCCGTCTCAAGCCCGGAAGCATCAACAGCTGGGAGGACTTGGAAGGCATGTTTCTCGCCCATTTCTTCGATGATGACACCGAGGTGTCGATCAGGACACTCTTCGACGAGAAACAAAAAGGCGGAGAGTCGGTGGATACCTTCATCAAACGCTTCCGCAATCAGGCAATGAACTGCAGGGATCCCGTCACGGAGGAATTCCTCTTGCAGACTTGTCAGAACAACTTGTCCATTGACATCTTGGACGTGATGGGAATAGAGCCGCTCAATACCTGGAAAGAGTTGAAGGCTCGAGGAGAACAAGCTGAACGCTTCATCAGAAGGCGGAAGATCGAGAGAAACCAACCGATGGTTAATCCTCCGGATTCGGATCTCGTACCTCATGATGAAGAGGACGTACCTGCAGCAGTTATTGACGATGATCAAACGTCACAACAGCAGTCCTGGGAACAACAGGAGAATTCAGACGAGGAGCTCCAAAACGAGTACTCGTTCAAAGACGAAGACGTTCCAGCTATTTTCGAGACCCTTCTCGAAAACAACAAAATCAAACTCCCGCCCATCACGCATCAAGAGGAAGATGGCGATTCTGCGGATCCAACGTACTGCGAGTACCACAGAAGGATCCTCCACCCCACCAAGGAATGCTTTGCTCTCAAGAATAACATCCAGACCTTGGTTGATGCCGGCGTTATAACGCTAGGGTAAGCCAATTGAAAACGGCAAAACTCCAAAGAGTACAAGAGTATAAACTGTTCCTCAATACTCCAAAGAGTACAAGAGTATAAACTGTTCCTCAATACTCCAAAGAGTACAAGAGTATAAACTGTTCCTCAATACTCCAAAGAGTACAAGAGTATAAACTGTTCCTCAATACTCCAAAGAGTACAAGAGTATAAACTGTTCCTCAATACTCCAAAGAGTACAAGAGTATAAACTGTTCCTCAATACTCCAAAGAGTACAAGAGTATAAACTGTTCCTCAATACTCCAAAGAGTACAAGAGTATAAACTGTTCCTCAATACTCCAAAGAGTACAAGAGTATAAACTGTTCCTCAATACTCCAAAGAGTACAAGAGTATAAACTGTTCCTCAATACTCCAAAGAGTACAAGAGTATAAACTGTTCCTCAATACTCCAAAGAGTACAAGAGTATAAACTGTTCCTCAATACTCCAAAGAGTACAAGAGTATAAACTGTTCCTCAATACTCCAAAGAGTACAAGAGTATAAACTGTTCCTCAATACTCCAAAGAGTACAAGAGTATAAACTGTTCCTCAATACTCCAAAGAGTACAAGAGTATAAACTGTTCCTCAATACTCCAAAGAGTACAAGAGTATAAACTGTTCCTCAATACTCCAAAGAGTACAAGAGTATAAACTGTTCCTCAATACTCCAAAGAGTACAAGAGTATAAACTGTTCCTCAATACTCCAAAGAGTACAAGAGTATAAACTGTTCCTCAATACTCCAAAGAGTACAAGAGTATAAACTGTTCCTCAATACTCCAAAGAGTACAAGAGTATAAACTGTTCCTCAATACTCCAAAGAGTACAAGAGTATAAACTGTTCCTCAATACTCCAAAGAGTACAAGAGTATAAACTGTTCCTCAATACTCCAAAGAGTACAAGAGTATAAACTGTTCCTCAATACTCCAAAGAGTACAAGAGTATAAACTGTTCCTCAATACTCCAAAGAGTACAAGAGTATAAACTGTTCCTCAATACTCCAAAGAGTACAAGAGTATAAACTGTTCCTCAATACTCCAAAGAGTACAAGAGTATAAACTGTTCCTCAATACTCCAAAGAGTACAAGAGTATAAACTGTTCCTCAATACTCCAAAGAGTACAAGAGTATAAACTGTTCCTCAATACTCCAAAGAGTACAAGAGTATAAACTGTTCCTCAATACTCCAAAGAGTACAAGAGTATAAACTGTTCCTCAATACTCCAAAGAGTACAAGAGTATAAACTGTTCCTCAATACTCCAAAGAGTACAAGAGTATAAACTGTTCCTCAATACTCCAAAGAGTACAAGAGTATAAACTGTTCCTCAATACTCCAAAGAGTACAAGAGTATAAACTGTTCCTCAATACTCCAAAGAGTACAAGAGTATAAACTGTTCCTCAATACTCCAAAGAGTACAAGAGTATAAACTGTTCCTCAATACTCCAAAGAGTACAAGAGTATAAACTGTTCCTCAATACTCCAAAGAGTACAAGAGTATAAACTGTTCCTCAATACTCCAAAGAGTACAAGAGTATAAACTGTTCCTCAATACTCCAAAGAGTACAAGAGTATAAACTGTTCCTCAATACTCCAAAGAGTACAAGAGTATAAACTGTTCCTCAATACTCCAAAGAGTACAAGAGTATAAACTGTTCCTCAATACTCCAAAGAGTACAAGAGTATAAACTGTTCCTCAATACTCCAAAGAGTACAAGAGTATAAACTGTTCCTCAATACTCCAAAGAGTACAAGAGTATAAACTGTTCCTCAATACTCCAAAGAGTACAAGAGTATAAACTGTTCCTCAATACTCCAAAGAGTACAAGAGTATAAACTGTTCCTCAATACTCCAAAGAGTACAAGAGTATAAACTGTTCCTCAATACTCCAAAGAGTACAAGAGTATAAACTGTTCCTCAATACTCCAAAGAGTACAAGAGTATAAACTGTTCCTCAATACTCCAAAGAGTACAAGAGTATAAACTGTTCCTCAATACTCCAAAGAGTACAAGAGTATAAACTGTTCCTCAATACTCCAAAGAGTACAAGAGTATAAACTGTTCCTCAATACTCCAAAGAGTACAAGAGTATAAACTGTTCCTCAATACTCCAAAGAGTACAAGAGTATAAACTGTTCCTCAATACTCCAAAGAGTACAAGAGTATAAACTGTTCCTCAATACTCCAAAGAGTACAAGAGTATAAACTGTTCCTCAATACTCCAAAGAGTACAAGAGTATAAACTGTTCCTCAATACTCCAAAGAGTACAAGAGTATAAACTGTTCCTCAATACTCCAAAGAGTACAAGAGTATAAACTGTTCCTCAATACTCCAAAGAGTACAAGAGTATAAACTGTTCCTCAATACTCCAAAGAGTACAAGAGTATAAACTGTTCCTCAATACTCCAAAGAGTACAAGAGTATAAACTGTTCCTCAATACTCCAAAGAGTACAAGAGTATAAACTGTTCCTCAATACTCCAAAGAGTACAAGAGTATAAACTGTTCCTCAATACTCCAAAGAGTACAAGAGTATAAACTGTTCCTCAATACTCCAAAGAGTACAAGAGTATAAACTGTTCCTCAATACTCCAAAGAGTACAAGAGTATAAACTGTTCCTCAATACTCCAAAGAGTACAAGAGTATAAACTGTTCCTCAATACTCCAAAGAGTACAAGAGTATAAACTGTTCCTCAATACTCCAAAGAGTACAAGAGTATAAACTGTTCCTCAATACTCCAAAGAGTACAAGAGTATAAACTGTTCCTCAATACTCCAAAGAGTACAAGAGTATAAACTGTTCCTCAATACTCCAAAGAGTACAAGAGTATAAACTGTTCCTCAATACTCCAAAGAGTACAAGAGTATAAACTGTTCCTCAATACTCCAAAGAGTACAAGAGTATAAACTGTTCCTCAATACTCCAAAGAGTACAAGAGTATAAACTGTTCCTCAATACTCCAAAGAGTACAAGAGTATAAACTGTTCCTCAATACTCCAAAGAGTACAAGAGTATAAACTGTTCCTCAATACTCCAAAGAGTACAAGAGTATAAACTGTTCCTCAATACTCCAAAGAGTACAAGAGTATAAACTGTTCCTCAATACTCCAAAGAGTACAAGAGTATAAACTGTTCCTCAATACTCCAAAGAGTACAAGAGTATAAACTGTTCCTCAATACTCCAAAGAGTACAAGAGTATAAACTGTTCCTCAATACTCCAAAGAGTACAAGAGTATAAACTGTTCCTCAATACTCCAAAGAGTACAAGAGTATAAACTGTTCCTCAATACTCCAAAGAGTACAAGAGTATAAACTGTTCCTCAATACTCCAAAGAGTACAAGAGTATAAACTGTTCCTCAATACTCCAAAGAGTACAAGAGTATAAACTGTTCCTCAATACTCCAAAGAGTACAAGAGTATAAACTGTTCCTCAATACTCCAAAGAGTACAAGAGTATAAACTGTTCCTCAATACTCCAAAGAGTACAAGAGTATAAACTGTTCCTCAATACTCCAAAGAGTACAAGAGTATAAACTGTTCCTCAATACTCCAAAGAGTACAAGAGTATAAACTGTTCCTCAATACTCCAAAGAGTACAAGAGTATAAACTGTTCCTCAATACTCCAAAGAGTACAAGAGTATAAACTGTTCCTCAATACTCCAAAGAGTACAAGAGTATAAACTGTTCCTCAATACTCCAAAGAGTACAAGAGTATAAACTGTTCCTCAATACTCCAAAGAGTACAAGAGTATAAACTGTTCCTCAATACTCCAAAGAGTACAAGAGTATAAACTGTTCCTCAATACTCCAAAGAGTACAAGAGTATAAACTGTTCCTCAATACTCCAAAGAGTACAAGAGTATAAACTGTTCCTCAATACTCCAAAGAGTACAAGCGAGACACCCCAAGGGTGTCTCGGCCATGGCCGAGACACCAAGGGGTGTCCGCACCCCTTGGTGGTCCTCTAGACCCCCTTGCCCCCTTCTAAATGCTATAAATAGCCCCCCTTGGTGCCTTGATTTGGGGAGGATTTTTGGAGAGCCTTGGCGAAGCCCTGCTGCAGTGAAGAGTGCCCGTGTGCTTCAACAAGAGGAGGAGAGGCCTTGATCAGAGCCTTCATCGCCCGTCAGATCCTTAGTATCGGCCTTAGCGTTGATACTAAGAAGAGCTATTACCTCGCTTTAGCCGAGGTATACGCTTATAGCTTCTAGATCTCACGCGGATCGACGAAGCTCTGCTTCTATATCCCTCCGCGGATAGACGAAGCTCTGTCCGATTTATCCGGATCAGAAAGTTTCTAGATCTCACGCGGATCAACGAAACTCTGTCCGATTTATCCGGACCAGATCTGAGTGCCCCGGTGGTCCACGGATATCAACATCCCCGTCACAGGCAAAAGACCCACGCAAGCAAGAGATGACGAACAGATCTTGCGTTTGTTTGAAAAGAGTTGTATTTATTTTGTTTTCATTGTGTACCGGTCTTATAAAAAGGCTGTCTTTTTATTTCATTGTAACGATTGAAGTTGTAATGAATGCAGCAATGAATACAGCAACTTTTTCCGCAAACAAGCTGGCGACCACAGTGGGAGCCAACGGCATCGCAACCGACGCCGTCGTGACGCAACCAGCACTCAAGATCCGCCTCCAGATCCGCCCCTTCAAACGGGTACAGAAAGGTAACCTCTTTCATAAATGTTTGCAGGTCCTTCGGCTCTGAAATCCAAGACCCCGTTGCCGCTTCTGCACTTACACCACGTGACGTACCCGTGAATGAAGAACACGAGCTCGATCAACAACGGTTCAAAGAAGGCCTCTCTTCCTCCTCCTCCAGATCCGCCTCTCCAAACGGGTACAGAAAGGTAACCTCTCTCATAAATGTTTGCAGGTCCTTCGGTTCAAAAATCCAAGACCCCGTTGCCGCCTCTGCACTTGCACCACGCGACGTCCCCACGTCGTCCAACGTGGTTGAGATCGCAGATCCGGACTCCTCTTCCGCCGAGGAGATGACTTCTGAAGACGCTCCGGCATTATCAAAGAGAGCACGACAAAGACAGCGTCAACGTCTTGCTCGACAGCTGGCCGAAGCTTTGGAGCCGATGGATGGGATCCGCTATAACGTAGATCTAAGATCCAGGCAACGCCAGGAGCAACCACGGCAAACAACCAGCCCCTCCTCCGAAGAAGAAACGAACAAATGGGTTCATGTCAAAAGAACCCGTTCTACTCTCGAGGAGCGAATCCAGAAGCGTCGCGCCCTGCGTGCGCATACCCGAGCCTTGGTCCAAAAAGCACGAGAAATGCTAAAGGGAGAGGCAGTTAAGAGATCGCCGAAATCCGAACGAGTTT
>NW_017973998.1:0-8990 GCF_001876935.1 Asparagus officinalis
GGCGAACCCAACAGACAAGGAAGGAAGAATTTTATATTCTATTCCCTGATTCTGGAAAGGAAGAATTTTTATATTCTATTTCCAGCGAAGAAGAAACTAGACGTGGGGTGTCCACTCCGAGAGTCTGGAAAATTTAGATAAACTTGCCTTTTATAGGATGGGTTATCTAAACTGAAAATGGATTCTTCGTTTATCGAAGTGGAATTTCAACTTTGGCTATAACCATGGGAAGGCTTGACCAAAGAGAAAAGAAAGGAGTTCTTTCGTTTATCGAAAGGAGACTCCGATCTGAAAGGGGACCTTCTTGTCTATGGAAAGAGTCAAGAAGGTCATATGGACATTTTTTGTGGACCCACTGTCAATTGGAACTGATCAGTGAGGGATTTTGGTGGAGACAATGATTTTGGGTTATCCTTTAGAATATTAAGTGTAATATTCTTCAAGGAACTTCCCGGTAAATGGGTTATCCTCTATGTACTAAGGATAGTACTTTTTCAGGAACTTCCCATTTATTGGCATTAATTGTCTGGCGCCCTCTTGAGTAATCAGGCGATATGCGCCGTTTGAATAGACTGTGTCTATTACAAACGGTCCTTCCCATTTGGGTTCGAATTTACCTTTCTTCTTGGAGGTGAGAATTATTGGTCGGCGAGCAGCGAGGACCAGATCTCCTTCCTTGAAGCTTCTCTGTCGGACTCTTTTGTTAAAAGCCCTTGACATCCTGGCTTGGTAAAACTCGATGTGTTGTTGAGCCTCCAAACGCTTTTCATCCAGCCTCTCGAGCTCTTCGAGACGCTTTTGATGTTGTTCCTCCGTCGTCATCTCCGTTGCGAGGGCGATCCGAAGGGACGGAATCTGAATTTCCAGCGGTAGCACAGCTTCACATCCGTATACCAGCGAATACGGGGTAGCTCCCGTAGGCGTGCGTATGGTGGTGCGATAAGCCCAGAGTGCTTCACCGAGTTTATCGTCCCAGTCTCGTTTATTGGTCTTCACGAGCTTGGACAGGATCTTAATGATCGTCTTGTTAAACGCTTCAGCTAATCCGTTCGCAGCGGGATAGTAAGCTGTCGACGAAACATCTTCGATTTTGAACTTGTCGCAGAATCTGACGAAGGCATTGCTTATGAACTGTGGACCGTTGTCATGAATGATCCTTCTTGGCACGCCGTGTCGGTAAATGACATGATGCTTGATGAAATTAATGACGTTGTTCGTCTTCACTTCTCTAAGCGGAATCGCTTCAGCCCACTTTGAGAAATAATCTGTGATCGCGAGGATGAACCGATCACCTTTGACTGAAGGGGGAAAAATAGGACCGACTATGTCCATGCCCCAAGTCTCGAACGGCCAAGACGTGGTTGACGTGTGCAACTGCTCTGGCGGTTGATGCATATAATTCGCATGTATCTGGCAAGCGTGGCATTCTCGTGCGTATTCGATTGCGTCACGAACCATCGTTGGCCAGAAATATCCCATCCTCCTGATGCGATCATACAGTTTAGGACCGGGCTGATGCGCACCACATTCTCCTTCGTGTGCTTCCTTAAGAACTTCCTTTGCTTCTCTGTTCGAAAGGCATCGGAGTAAAAGACCGTCGTACCCTCTACGGTATAATGTATGGGTTTCAGTATTATAGAAGAATCTTGGAGCTCTTCGGCGGATTGATTCCTTTTCTTTTACATCCTCTGGCAAGATACCATATTGGACGTAGTCGATGATAGGAAAACGCCAATCTCGGGACTCAGACCCAATTTGAGTTGAATTCACCTCTTTGGCGTTCACGTTTCTATCCTCTTCTTCTTCAATCTCCGTACTGTATATGGGTACGCAGAGTTGATGCGTCCGTACTGTGACTAACAGCTCAGCTTCGGGAGGCTGTGCCAGTGATACTGCTAGTGCCGCCAGTGCGTCTGCATAAGCGTTCTGGAGACGAGGGATGTATTCAATAAAGAATTCTTCGAAAGATTCTGCCATTTTGATGGCTTCCTGGTGGTACGGGATCAGGTCTTGATTCCTGACTTCATACTCACCGCGAACTTGGTTGACTATCAATTGCGAATCTCCAAAAGCTTCGAGATATTCGACCCCCAGCTCTTTGGCGAAACTGAGTCCAATGAGAAGCGCGTTGTATTCGGCAACATTATTGGAGCACGGACTAGTCAACGAATAAGCCCGAGGCATCACGTGCTTTCCAGGGGAGATTAAGACGACTCCAACTCCAGAGGAAACTGTAGGACATCCCGGGGTTATTACTCTATTAACTGCCCTTGAGGCACCATCGAAGTATAATTGCCATACTTGTTGGTGTGATGTGGTGTTAACCTCGTGGGTTTCATCCGGCAAGTCATCATATACTTCTGCCGTATCTGTGGTCGGGTTTGCCGCCAAAAGGTCACAAATCGCCTGTCCTTTTATCGACTTCTGCTGCTTGAAGTGCAAATCGTATTGGGACAAGAGAAGGGCCCACTTCGCTAGACGCCAATTCATAGAGGCCGGTTGCGTCATAAACACCCGTACTGGATTAACGTTGGAGATAACGTAGATCGTCTGTCCCACTAGGTAATGCCGCATCTTTTGCATCGCAAATACCAATGCAAGGCATTCTTTCTCAATCATCGGATATCGAGACTCAGCGCCTACCAAGGTCCGACTGAGGTAATAAACTGCCTGTTCGTGACCGTTATCATCGTCTTGCGCTAGTAAGGCACTTATCGAGTGGTTCATCGCCTTGAGATAAATCAAGAACGGTTTACCAGATTTCGGTGCAACGAGAACAGGAGGGTTCGCCAGATATGTTTTGATATCTTCGAACGCTTTTTGGCAGGCATCATCCCAGATGAATGATACTCCTTTCTTGTTCAGCTTAGAGAACGGTTGGCACTTCCCAGAAAGATTTGAGATGAAACGCCGGATATAAGCTAAACGCCCTTGCAATCCTCTGAGTTCTCTCAGATTCCTCGGGGGCTGCAATTCATGTATCGCCTTCACCTTATCAGGATCGATATGTATACCCTTAGTGGTGACGACGAACCCAAGAAATTTTCCGCTGGACATTCCAAGAAATGATTTAGTGGGGTTCATCTTCAACTGATGACTCCTCATGAGATCGAACATTGTCTTCAAATCCTTGATGTGATCTTCCTTGTTGCGGCTTTTCACAACCAAATCATCAACGTAACATTCGACTGTTTTCCTGAGATGTTCTTGGAAAATCTTAGTCATCGCTCGCTGGTATGTGGCACCGGCATTCTTCAGGCCGAAAGGCATCACCGTATAGCAGAAAACGCCGAGGGGTGTTCTAAACGCCGTATGCTTCTCATCCTCTGGATGCATCTTGATCTGGTTATATCCCGAAAATCCATCCATGAAGGACATCCTCTCAAATCCACATGTATTGTCGATAATGACATCCGTGATCGGGAGAGGGAAATCGTCTTTCGGACATGCTTCATTCAGGTTCCTGAAGTCGATGCAAATCCTGATTTTGCCATTCTTCTTCATGACGGGAACGATGTTGGCTAACCAGTCTGGATGTTGTTCCTCTCGGATAAATCCTGATTCGATCAACTTCTTAACCTCTGCCTCAATGGCTTCCATAATCTGCGGACGAAACCGTCTTTGCTGTTGCTTGACAGGTTTGGCATCCGGCTTGATATCGAGGCGGTGCATTGCGACATTGGGGTCGAGCCCTGGCATGTCTTCATAATTCCATGCGAAGACGTCGATATATTCCCTGATGAGAGCAATCAATTCCTCCTTCTCATCTGGGGGAAGACTGTCGCTGATGAATATAGGCTTTGGGTTAGCTTCATCACCCATGTTAATCTGGACTATTTTATCTTCAGTGGGTGGTTCTCTTTGCTCGAACCTATCGCCATACTGCATATTCAGATGGTGAACCCACGGGTCTTCCCATGTTGGCATTTGATCGTCGTCTTCCATGGTGGATGGATCAGCTGTAGTCATGTTCGCCATTAGGGTTTTGAAAACTTCTCCCAGACTTGTATCGGAGTCCCACTCTGAAGCATCGGGAGAGTATCCCTTCTTGGCTTTGTTAGCAATTTGATCGATAATTTGCCAACCACATTCGTCATCTGATGAAACATAACCTAAGCCTCGCCCATATTTATAATAATCCTCAGGTTTACCTTTTGGTACATATACTGCTTTGGCTGGATTACGAGGACCTCGATCGAAGTATAAACCTTCTCCGAGTGTGAAATCGTAGCCCTGCTTTTCCATGAGCTTGCGCGCTTCTGGACTATACTTGGATAGATGTCGACCAGGTTTGTCATCATCTTCGTCTTCACTTAGGAAATGATCTGGTAACGGAGAGCTTTTTCCTTTACCGTAAATCACTTCTTTAGCACCTCTTACTTTGTTCGGGATGACCATGGTTGTTCCGAAAGAATGCTGGAGGTGTTCCTTCGTTACATAGGATGATCGGATCGGCATATACAACTCAGGATTGTCGTACAGCTCTTTTATCACATCATCAAGAGACAAGGAGTACTCTAAATCATCTTTTATTGCAATATCGGCAAGTTGCCAGTTACAACCTCCATCTGACGATTGTTCATCGTCAAGATTGATTACAAAGGGTACAATGTCATTTAAAACAAAACCGCCATTGTAATCGAATCCGGCTTCAGAATCAGCTTCTTCTCCGCTGTCTGTGCCCTGGGCCGATGGTTCAGTATCGGATTCGTTACCATAAAGGAGAGAATCGGTGAAATAATTCTCATACCCCTTGAATGGTTGCTTATCCGCGACCACCGTCCTAACCTCATTGTCAGTGTCGACATACTTCAAACACTGATGGAGAGTAGAGGGAATTATCACGTTACTATGGATCCAAGGCCGACCCAATAGTAAGTTGTACGAAGTCTCCGCATCGATCACATAACACGTGACTTCTGTCTTCAGATCTCCCATCTGGCACTTCACCCGGATCTTACCCAAGGGTCTTGACCCACTAGTGTTGAATCCATAAATAACAGTGCCTGTGGACGCCAACTTGCTTACTGGGATGCCGAGGAAATGCATCAATCGAAGCGGCATAATACTCACAGCAGAACCCGGATCCACTTGGATTCGGTTGACTTGGCTGGAGCCAATGTATCCGACGAAATATAACGGCCGATCGTGGTTCGAATTCTTCGTCTGCATATCTTCTTTGGTGAAAGTAATGCAGGGAAGGTTCTTAGTCGCTATGTTGCACTGTTGACTCAGCGGTTCTGGCTGTTCAGGTATCGGCTTGACTTGAGTCAGAAATACCTCTGCATTGGCCAAAGCTTCTTGTAGGGCCTCCCTGGTTTCTTTGGATAATCGCAGCAACTCATACAGCGTTATCCGTGCAGGAATGTTGGCTAATTGCGCCATAATGTCGAAGCTATGCGGAGTCTTCGAGCTTTCCGGTTTGTCTCTTCCAATTGGACGACTGAAACGAGACTGCTTCGGATTCTGTACCTCTTGGGGATTCTTCTCTTTTGGTTTATTCACCGGTTGTCGTAGAGCTTCTTTACCCGGTGTGGGACTTGCAATCACTCCCATCTCCGTGAGAGTTTTGGCTGGTCCCCGCTTGTTCACCCCCTGCTCACTAGGTGGCGGATAATTGTAGTGGTATTCATTTCCGCTCCGTGTCGCAAAAGCTTCTTGTTCTTCTTCAGAGAGCAGGAAAGTGGAGATTCTTTCGTCATCTTCCCCTGGGATAGCAGAGACTCCATAACAAGACTTCCCTTTTCCTTTAGACTTCCTCCCGGATGACGAACCGGCCCATTGTTCATCTCCAATCAGATCTGGATGAACCCAAAGGATTTCGCCATTTGGGGTTGTGTGCGGCACAAGTCCCTTTTGGCGCTGTCCGTGCGGATCGTCATTCACCGTCTTCATCCCGACTTTGGTGACGCGTTTTGGCTCGAACCAAGTTGTAGGCACCGACCCAAAACTGATTGACACTGCGTTGGCCCCCACATTCTTGGCTGGTTTCGGGGTTATGACTCCTACGTCGATTAACGCCTGGATCTTGTCCTTGAGGTGGTAGCATGATCTCGTAGGGTGGTGGACCGCTCTGTGGTACGCGCAGTACTTTGGATCCGTCACTTTGCTGGCCCCTTCTTGATCCACGATCGCCGGCAACTGGATCTTGTTGTTCTCCAACAGGTATTTGAAGATGCCGGGAACTTCATCATCCTTGAAGGAGTACACTTTAGGAAACCTCGGCTCCGCAGATTTCTGCTTCTGAGGCCGTTGTTGCCATTGTCCTCGAGATTGTTGGGGTGCTTGTTGCTGTGGCTGCTGTTGCTGTGGTTGCAATTGAAAGGTTTGATTAGCATCAACTGCATTAGCTTGTGCCTTACCTTTCCCCCGTGGGACGAAGTTTTGCTTTGGAACACTCGTCGCCGGTTGGCCTCTTTCCGCCTTCTTCCTCTTGAGGAATCGCTCAGCTTGCTCTCCCCGGACTTTCAAGTCCTTCCATGTATTGGATGGTGCTGTCCCCATTGCTTCTAGCACGTCCAACGCGAGGTTGTTGTGGCAGGTCTGGAGGATGAATTCCTCGGTGATCGGGTCCCGGCAATTCATCGCCTTGTTCCGGAATCTTTTGACGAAGGTATCGACTAACTCTCCGTCCTTCTGCTTCTCATCGAGCAACGATCCGATAGATATCTCGGTGTCGTCGTCGAAGAAGTTGGCCAGGAACTTGGTCTCCATGTCATCCCAGCTGTTTACGCTGCCTGGCTTGAGGCGGCGATACCAATCGAAGGCGGCTCCGCGAAGAGTGCCGACGAATGACCGCACCATCAGAGGCTCATTACCAGAGATCACCCCCAAATGCGATTTGAAGTAAATCAAATGCTGGGTAGGTGAACCCATCCCATTAAACGGCGTGAAGTTAATTAGATTAAACTTCGCCGGATATGGGATCGATTCCCATTCTCTTGGGTATGGGCAAGGAATGCCTGTTTTCTTCGTCTCTTGAGCGGAAATTAGTGTGTTGATTTTGCTCTCGAGGTTCTTGATCTTCAGGTTTTCGCCGGTTTCTTCGCCAGCATTCTCATTACCACCCCCTGCGTTGACGGGAGGATCATTGGTGTTACGAGCATTTGTATCCTCATCTTCCACATTAATCGGGTTACGATGATTCTGCTCGCCTTGTTGGTTCGCCAATGCTTGGATCTGTTGGTCATGCATTTCTCTCATCTGCTGCATGGCCATCTCCATCTCAAATTTGAAACTTTCTTTCTGCTTAGCCAAAGCGTCTTCAAGCATCTTGGCCATCTGCTCCGCACTTATCATCAGGGCCTCGCGGGGTTGTCCCTCGCTGGATACTGTATTATCTGATGCCACCGCGGAGCCGGCATCAGATTCTTCATCTTCTGAAGGGCGTCTTGTCCGAATCCTACCATAAGTTGCTCGCTCTATGGTTCCGGACTGCAGACGGGTTCTAGGTCGGGAAGCTTTCAGAATCGACTCGAAATCTTCTCGTGCCGATGTCCCTTTGCTCGTCATGTTGGTGGTGACCCTCGGAAATTCTCCGTCTTCAATCACCCTTCTTCTTCGTTGGAAGCGCCTAGGCCTTGGTTTTGGCGTTTCCGCATTAAGTCTTTCAAAAACTGAAACTCTTTCGGGGACCGCCTTAATGCAATTGCATTCCGACAATACCGCCCGAATGAGTTTGGAACAGGGACATTGAATTTCCCGTTCTCGGGGACTCCTCTTCCTGGTTCTATTCGTACCCCCAGCACGATAGTACAACTCGTCATTTTGACAGTCAGAGTAACCTATCGTGTGCGGGCACGCCTTCTCAGGTACAACACAATCATTATCAGATGATAATGTTTCCATCTGAGGTTGACTTGCCTTCTTTGGGCTTTCAAAGGTTACCCGCCTCAAAACATGCCTTTTTGGGCGTGAATTTTCGGCGTGATCTTGGACTTCAATGCGCAAATTGGTGCGCGCAGTTAGCCGCGAACGAAGAGTCCGTCAGAGCTGAGCTGCAGGAGGATCTTAGGCGAGCTTATGATGAGAAGCTGTCTGAGTTTAGTCAGCAGGTTTTTAGCCATGGGCTTGATGTATGATTTTATTTGCTGAAAACCTTGACATTTGATTCTCTTTAATGGAACTGATTTATCTTTATCTTTATTATGATTCCTCACTTCGTTTGAAATGATTGACCATAATACTCATGGAATTTTTGGCAAACCCTCAGCCTTCAACGGGTTTGATTAGCCTTTACCGACTACCGTTTGAGTCGGGCTAGCATGCGGATTGTCGGAATCCGTTCCGCATGTAACGTTGTGCTAAGGGAATGAACTCCCTTAGACTTCGTGCTATGATGTCGAATACATAGACTTCGCCATTGTTACGGGAATAGGCTACCCGGCGACACGTGTTAGGTGTTGACTTTAGGATTTTTGGCTAACCCCCAGCCTTCAACGGGTTTGATTAGCCTTTACCGACTACCGTTTGAGTCGGGCTAGCATGCGGATTATCGGAATCCGTTCCGCATGTAACGTTGTGCTAAGGGAATGAACTCCCTTAGACTTCGTGCTATGATGTCGAATACATAGACTTCGCCATTGTTACGGGAATAGGCTACCCGGCAACACGTGTTAGGTGTTGACTTTATCCCTACTTAGGCTTCGGGATAAAATACCCCAGAATCGGACTCTGGTGTCTTTTTGTTCGGAAATTCTTGGTGTCTTTTTCTACGGCGAAAGACTAAACCGGCGACGCGTGTTAGGCGTCGGCATATCCCTGCTTAGGATTCAGGATGACATTCCCCATGCGTGTAAGGCATGGATTTTGGTGTTATTAATAACAACCTGCCGCAATGTTGAATATGCGGACGAGTGTTCTTTTTAACGGTTAGGAACTAACCGGCAGCGCGGGTTAAACGCAGACTTATCCTTGCTTATGTTTCAGGATAAAATACCCCAGAATCAGACTCTGGTGTCTTTTTGTGCGGAAAAAGACTAAACCGGCAG